>NW_026906218.1:0-283581 GCF_033807715.1 Cololabis saira
GAGTCTATGTAGTTGATTTGAGAGACTCATTTCATTATTGGACTCACCAAACCACTTACAGTGTTTCAGGTACAAAATGACTGTTTCTCGCTGAGAAAATGCCAAAAAGCGGATTTCTGTCATAACATTGAATTACCTTCTGATTTTTTAAGGCAAGCTATTGAAAACGTTAGAAAATCGGAGAAAGGAGTCTATGTAGTTGATTTGAGAGACTCATTTCATTATTGGACTCACCAAACCACTTACAGTGTTTCAGGTACAAAATGACTGTTTCTCGCTGAGAAAATGCCAAAAAGCGGATTTCTGTCATAACATTGATTTACCTTCTGATTTTTCAAGGCAAGCTATTGAAAACGTCAGAAAGTTGAAGGAGAGAGTCTATATAGTTGATTTGAGTGACTAATTTCATTATTGGACTCACCAAACCACTTACCTGTGTTTCAGGTTGAAAATTACTGTTTCTGGCTGAGATAAAAGCGGTTTTTTGTGAAAACACTGTTTTACCTTCTGATTTTTTAAGACAAGCTATTGAAAGAGTGACTCCTTTCATTAATGTATTCACCAAAACACTTAGAAAGTTTTCAAAGTTCCAACTGAGTGCAGCTAAATTCATCCGTGGAGCTCTGCCTCCATCTTGTGGGCAAAAAAATAAACCTCTCCAGGGCAGACAACACTGCAATTTCCCCCCTCTTTTCTGCTGATATTTTCAATTCTGGTGGAATAAAGCCAGTCAAAAAATATGCAAAAGGAGGGCCCCATAATTTCTAAGTCATTTTGATCATTTTTAGATTTTTAAATGTCATTTTAGACAAGTTGGGGGCCTTTTAATGCAGTATTTCTGCTGCTTTTTAACCCTGGCTGAAGTGCAATTTTCTCCTCTTTTCTTTAATTTTGCTGAAGTAAAGCCAGGAAAAACACGTGCAAAAGGCAGGCTGCATCATTGCTAAGCCATTTTGATCATTTTTAGATTTTTAGATTGTGATTTTAGACAAGTTTGAGCAATTTTAATGCGGCACTTCGGCTGCTGTTTTTGGCTGAGTCTGGAGTGAGATTTTCCCCTCTTTTCTTCTCATGTTTCTAATTTGGCTGAAGCAAATGAAGGCAAAAGATGCTCAAAAGACAAAGTCCATTTTTGTGAAGG
Source organism: Cololabis saira (assembly GCF_033807715.1). Taxonomy (NCBI): domain Eukaryota; kingdom Metazoa; phylum Chordata; class Actinopteri; order Beloniformes; family Belonidae; genus Cololabis; species Cololabis saira. The sequence goes on from NW_026906218.1 coordinate 1,142, forward strand.
AATTGTGTTTATTTTCAGATTTTTACACTTTATTTGAGAGCAGTTGGAGACATTTTAATGCTGTCATTCTGCCTTTTAGGCGAATGTGCAGTACCTCATTTTGTCCACAGCACGGCGCAGTGATGCACTCCCGGTAATGGGTGGGGGGGGGGGGGGGGGGGGGGGGGGGAACCTGTGTTTCAGGTTCAAAATAACTGTTTCTTGCTGAGAAACAGCCAAAAAGCGGATTTCTGTGATAACACTGTTTTACCTTCTGATTTTTTAAGGCAAGCTATGGAAAACGTCAGAAAATTGAAGGAGAGAGTCTATATAGTTGATTTGAGTGACTTATTTCATTATTGGACTCACCAAACCACTTACCTGTGCTTCAGGTTGAAAATGACTGTTTCTGGCTGAGATAAAAGCGGATTTTTGAAAAGAAAGTTTTCAAAGTTCCAACTGAGTGCAGCTAAATTCATCTGTGGAGCTCTGCCTCCATCTTGTGGGCAAAAAAAGAAACTTCTCCAGGGCAGACAACACTGCAATTTCCCCCCTCTTTTCTGCTGATATTTTCAATTCTGGTGGAGTAAAGCCAGTCAAAAAATATGCAAAAGGAGGGCCCCATCATTTCTAAGTCATTTTGGTCATTTTTAGATTTTTAAATGTCATTTTAGACAAGTTGGAGGCATTTTAATGCAGTATTTCTGCTGCTTTTTAACCCTGGCTGAAGTGCAATTTTCTCCTCTTTTCTTTCATTTTGCTGAAGTAAAGCCAGGGAAAAACACGTGCAAAAGGCAGGCTGCATCGTTGCTAAGCCATTTTGATCATTTTTAGATTTTTAGATTGTGATTTTAGACAAGTTTGAGCAATTTTAATGCAGCATTTCGGCTGCTGTTTTTGGCTGAGTCTGGAGTGAGATTTTCCCCTCTTTTCTTCTCATGTTTCTAATTTGGCTGAAGCAAATGAAGGCAAAAAATGCTCAAAAGACAAAGCCCATTTTTGTGAAAACACTGTTTTACCTTCTGATTTTTTAAGGCAAGCTATTGAAAGAGTGACTCCTTTCATTATTGGACTCACCAAACCACTTAGAAAGTTTTCAAAGTTCCAACTGAGTGCAGCTAAATTCATCCGTGGATCTCTGCCTCCATCTTGTGGGCAAAAAAAGAAACTTCTCCAGGGCAGACAACACTGCAATTTCCTCCCTCCTTTCTGCTGATATTTTCAATTCTGGTGGAGTAAAGCCAGTCAAAAAATATGCAAAAGGAGGGCCCCATCATTTCTAAGTCATTTTGATCATTTTTAGATTTTTAAATGTCATTTTAGACAAGTTGGAGGCATTTTAATGCAGTATTTCTGCTGCTTTTTAACCCTGGCTGAAGTGCAATTTTCTCCTCTTTTCTTTAATTTTGCTGAAATAAAGCCAGGAAAAAGACGTGCAAAAGGCAGGCCGCATCATTGCTAAGCCAGTTTGATCATTTTTAGATTTTTAGATTGTGATTTCAGACAAGTTTGAGTAATTTTAATGCGGCATTTCGGCTGCTGTTTTTGGCTGAGTCTGGAGTGAGATTTTCCCTTCTTTTCTTGTCATGTCAATCAATCAATTTGGCTGAAGCAAATGAAGGAAGAAAATGCTCAAAAGACAAAGCCCATTTTTGTGAAGGAATTGTGTTTATTTTCAGATTTTTACACTTTATTTCAGAGCAGTTGGAGACATTTTAATGCTGTCATTCTGCCTTTTAGGCGAATGTGCAGTACCTCATTTTGTCCACAGCACGGCGCAGTGATGCGGTCCCGGTAATGGGTGGGGGGGGGGGGGGGGGGGACCTGTGTTTCAGGTTCAAAATAACTGTCTCTCGCTGAGAAACAGCCAAAAAGCGGATTTCTGTGATAACACTGTTTTACCTTCTGATTTTTTAAGGCAAGCTATGGAAAACGTCAGAAAATTGAAGGAGAGAGTCTATATAGTTGATTTGAGTGACTAATTTCATTATTGGACTCACCAAACCACTTACCTGTGTTTCAGGTTGAAAATTACTGTTTCTGGCTGAGATAAAAGCGGATTTTTGTGAAAACACTGTTTTACCTTCTGATTTTTTTAAGGCAAGCTATTGAAAACGTCAGAAAATTGAAGGAGGGAGTCTATATAGTTGATTTGAGTGACTCATTTCATTATTGGACTCACCAAACAACTTACCTGTGTTTCAGGTTGAAAATGACTGTTTCTGGCTGAGATACAGCTAAAAGCGGATTTTTGTGAAAACACTGTTTTACCTTCTGATTTTTTAAGACAAGCTATTGAAAACGTCAGAAAATTGAAGGAGGGAGTCTATATAGTTGATTTGAGTGACTCATTTCATTATTGGACTCACCAAACCACTTACCTGTGTTTCAGGTTGAAAATGACTGTTTCTCGCTGAGAAAATGCCAAAAAGCGAATTTCTGTCATAACATTGATTTACCTTCTGATTTTTCAAGGCAAGCTATTTAAAACGTCAGAAAATTGGAGAAAGGAGTCTATGTAGTTGATTTGAGAGACTCATTTCATTATTTGACTCACCAAACCACTTACAGTGTTTCAGGTACAAAATGACTGTTTCTCGCTGAGAAACTGCCAAAAAGTTGATTTCTGTCATAACGTTGATTTACCTTCTGATTTTTTAAGGCAAGCTATTGAAAACGTTAGAAAATTGGAGAAAGGAGTCTATGTAGTTGATTTGAGAGCCTCATTTCATTATTGGACTCACCAAACCACTTACAGTGTTTCAGGTACAAAATGACTGTTTCTCGCTGAGAAAATGCCAAAAAGCGGATTTCTGTCATAACATTGATTTACCTTCTGATTTTTCAAGGCAAGCTATTGAAAACGTCAGAAAATTGGAGAAAGGAGTCTATGTAGTTGATTTGAGAGACTCATTTCATTATTGGACTCACCAAACCACTTACAGTGTTTCAGGTACAAAATGACTGTTTCTCGCTGAGAAAATGCCAAAAAGCGGATTTCTGTCATAACATTGATTTACCTTCTGATTTTTTAAGGCAAGCTATTGAAAACGTCAGAAAATTGGAGAAAGGAGTCTATGTAGTTGATTTGAGAGACTCATTTCATTATTGGACTCACCAAACCACTTACAGTGTTTCAGGTACAAAATGACTGTTTCTCGCTGAGAAAATGCCAAAAAGCGGATTTCTGTAATAACATTGTTTTACCTTCTGAATTTTTAAGGCAAGCTATTGAAAACGTCAGAAAATTGGAGAAAGGAGTCTATGTAGTTGATTCGAGAGACTCATTTCATTATTGGACTCACCAAACCACTTACAGTGTTTCAGGTAAAAAATGACTGTTTCTCGCTGAGAAAATGCCAAAAAGCGGATTTATGTCATAACATTGATTTACCTTCTGATTTTTTAAGGCAAGCTATTGAAAACGTCAGAAAATTGGAGAAAGGAGTCTATGTAGTTGATTTGAGAGACTCATTTCATTATTGGACTCACCAAACCACTTACAGTGTTTCAGGTACAAAATGACTGTTTCTCGCTGAGAAAATCCCAAAAAGCGGATTTCTGTAATAACATTGTTTTACCTTCTGAATTTTTAAGGCAAGCTATTGAAAACGTCAGAAAATTGGAGAAAGGAGTCTATGTAGTTGATTTGAGAGACTCATTTCATTATTGGACTCACCAAACCACTTACAGTGTTTCAGGTACAAAATGACTGTTTCTCGCTGAGAAACTGCCAAAAAGTTGATTTCTGTCATAACATTGATTTACCTTCTGATTTTTTAAGGCAAGCTATTGAAAACGTTAGAAAATTGGAGAAAGGAGTCTATGTAGTTGATTTGAGAGCCTCATTTCATTATTGGACTAACCAAACCAATTACAGTGTTTCAGGTACAAAATGACTGTTTCTCGCTGAGAAAATGCCAAATAGCGGATTTCTGTCATAACGTTGATTTACCTTCTGATTTTTTAAGGCAAGCTATTGAAAACGTCAGAAAATTGGAGAAAGGAGTCTATGTAGTTGATTTGAGAGACTCATTTCATTATTGGACTCACCAAACCACTTACAGTGTTTCAGGTACAAAATGACCGTTTCTCGATGAGAAAATGCCAAAAAGCGGATTTCTGTCATAACATTGTTTTACCTTCTGATTTTTTAAGGCAAGCTATTGAAAACGTCAGAAAATTGGAGAAAGGAGTCTATGTAGTTGATTTGACAGCCTCATTTCATTATTGGACTCACCAAACCACTTACAGTGTTTCAGGTACAAAATGACTGTTTCTCGCTGAGAAACTGCCAAAAAGCGGATTTCTGTAATAACATTGTTTTACCTTCTGAATTTTTAAGGCAAGCTATTGAAAACGTCAGAAAATTGGAGAAAGGAGTCTATGTAGTTGATTTGAGAGACTCATTTCATTATTGGACTCACCAAACCACTTACAGTGTTTCAGGTACAAAATGACTGTTTCTCGCTGAGAAAATGCCAAAAAGCGGATTTCTGTCATAACATTGATTTACCTTCTGATTTTTCAAGGCAAGCTATTTAAAACGTCAGAAAATTGGAGAAAGGAGTCTATGTAGTTGATTTGAGAGACTCATTTCATTATTTGACTCACCAAACCACTTACAGTGTTTCAGGTACAAAATGACTGTTTCTCGATGAGAAAATGCCAAAAAGCGGATTTCTGTCATAACATTGATTTACCTTCTGATTTTTCAAGGCAAGCTATTTAAAACGTTAGAAAATTGGAGAAAGGAGTCTATGTAGTTGATTTGAGAGACTCATTTCATTATTTGACTCACCAAACCACTTACAGTGTTTCAGGTACAAAATGACTGTTTCTCGCTGAGAAACTGCCAGAAAGTTGATTTCTGTCATAACATTGATTTACCTTCTGATTTTTTAAGGCAAGCTATTGAAAACGTTAGAAAATTGGAGAAAGGAGTCTATGTAGTTGATTTGAGAGCCTCATTTCATTATTGGACTAACCAAACCACTTACAGTGTTTCAGGTACAAAATGACTGTTTCTCGCTGAGAAAATGCCAAAAAGCGGATTTCTGTCATAACATTGATTTACCTTCTGAATTTTTTAAGGCAAGCTATTGAAAACGTCAGAAAATTGGAGAAAGTAGTCTATGTAGTTGATTTGAGGGACTCGTTTCATTATTGGACTCACCAAACCGCTTACAGTGTTTCATGTACAAAATGACTGTTTCTCGCTGAGAAAATGCCAAAAAGCGGATTTCTGTCATAACATTGATTTACCTTCTGAATTTTTTAAGGCAAGCTATTGAAAACGTCAGAAAATTGGAGAAAGGAGTCTATGTAATTGATTTGAGGGACTCGTTTCATTATTGGACTCACCAAACCGCTTTCAGTGTTTCAGGTACAAAATGACTGTTTCTCGCTGAGAAACTGCCAAAAAGCGGATTTCTGTAATAACATTGTTTTACCTTCTGATTTTTCAAGGCAAGCTTTTTAAAACGTCAGAAAATTGGAGAAAGGAGTCTATGTAGTTGATTTGAGAGACTCATTTCATTATTTGACTCACCAAACCACTTACAGTGTTTCAGGTACAAAATGACTGTTTCTCGATGAGAAAATGCCAAAAAGCGGATTTCTGTCATAACATTGATTTACCTTCTGATTTTACAAGGCAAGCTATTTAAAACGTCAGAAAATTGGAGAAAGGAGTCTATGTAGTTGATTTGAGAGACTCATTTCATTATTTGACTCACCAAACCACGTACAGTGTTTCAGGTACAAAATGACTGTTTCTCGCTGAGAAACTGCCAAAAAGTTGATTTCTGTCATAACATTGATTTACCTTCTGATTTTTTAAGGCAAGCTATTGAAAACGTTAGAAAATTGGAGAAAGGAGTCTATGTAGTTGATTTGAGAGCCTCATTTCATTATTGGACTAACCAAACCACTTACAGTGTTTCAGGTACAAAATGACTGTTTCTCGCTGAGAAAATGCCAAATAGCGGATTTCTGTCATAACGTTGATTTACCTTCTGATTTTTTAAGGCAAGCTATTGAAAACGTCAGAAAATTGGAGAAAGGAGTCTATGTAGTTGATTTGAGAGACTCATTTCATTATTGGACTCACCAAACCACTTACAGTGTTTCAGGTACAAAATGACCGTTTCTCGATGAGAAAATGCCAAAAAGCGGATTTCTGTCATAACATTGTTTTACCTTCTGATTTTTTAAGGCAAGCTATTGAAAACGTCAGAAAATTGGAGAAAGGAGTCTATGTAGTTGATTTGACAGCCTCATTTCATTATTGGACTCACCAAACCACTTACAGTGTTTCAGGTACAAAATGACTGTTTCTCGCTGAGAAACTGCCAAAAAGTTGATTTCTGTCATAACATTGATTTACCTTCTGATTTTTTAAGGCAAGCTATTGCAAACGTTAGAAAATTGGAGAAAGGAGTCTATGTAGTTGATTTGAGAGCCTCATTTCATTATTGGACTAACCAAACCACTTACAGTGTTTCAGGTACAAAATGACTGTTTCTCGATGAGAAAATGCCAAAAAGCGGATTTCTGTCATAACATTGATTTACCTTCTGATTTTTTAAGGCAAGCTATTGAAAACGTTAGAAAATTGGAGAAAGGAGTCTATGTAGTTGATTTGAGAGACTCATTTCATTATTGGACTCACCAAACCACTTACAGTGTTTCAGGTACAAAATGACTGTTTCTCGCTGAGAAACTGCCAAAAAGCGGATTTCTGTAATAACATTGTTTTACCTTCTGAATTTTTAGGGCAAGCTATTGAAAACGTCAGAAAATTGGAGAAAGGAGTCTATGTAGTTGATTTGAGAGACTCATTTCATTATTGGACTCACCAATCCACTTACAGTGTTTCAGGTACAAAATGACTGTTTCTCGCTGAGAAACTGCCAAATAGCGGATTTCTGTAATAACATTGTTTTACCTTCTGAATTTTTAAGGCAAGCTATTGAAAACGTCAGAAAATTGGAGAAAGGCGTCTATGTAGTTGATTTGAGAGACTCATTTCATTATTGGACTCACCAAACCACTTACAGTGTTTCAGGTACAAAATGACTGTTTCTCGCTGAGAAAATGCCAAAAAGCGGATTTCTGTCATAACATTGATTTACCTTCTGATTTTTCAAGGCAAGCTATTTAAAACGTCAGAAAATTGGAGAAAGGAGTCTATGTAGTTGATTTGAGAGACTCATTTCATTATTTGACTCACCAAACCACTTACAGTGTTTCAGGTACAAAATGACTGTTTCTCGATGAGAAAATGCCAAAAAGCGGATTTCTGTCATAACATTGATTTACCTTCTGATTTTTCAAGGCAAGCTATTTAAAACGTTAGAAAATTGGAGAAAGGAGTCTATGTAGTTGATTTGAGAGACTCATTTCATTATTTGACTCACCAAACCACTTACAGTGTTTCAGGTACAAAATGACTGTTTCTCGCTGAGAAACTGCCAAAAAGTTGATTTCTGTCATAACATTGATTTACCTTCTGATTTTTTAAGGCAAGCTATTGAAAACGTTAGAAAATTGGAGAAAGGAGTCTATGTAGTTGATTTGAGAGCCTCATTTCATTATTGGACTAACCAAACCACTTACAGTGTTTCAGGTACAAAATGACTGTTTCTCGCTGAGAAAATGCCAAATAGCGGATTTCTGTCATAACGTTGATTTACCTTCTGATTTTTTAAGGCAAGCTATTGAAAACGTCAGAAAATTGGAGAAAGGAGTCTATGTAGTTGATTTGAGAGACTCATTTCATTATTGGACTCACCAAACCACTTACAGTGTTTCAGGTACAAAATGACTGTTTCTCGCTGAGAAAATGCCAAAAAGCGGATTTCTGTCATAACATTGATTTACCTTCTGATTTTTTAAGGCAAGCTATTGAAAACGTCAGAAAATTGGAGAAAGGAGTCTATGTAGTTGATTTGAGGGACTCGTTTCATTATTGGACTCACCAAACCGCTTACAGTGTTTCAGGTACAAAATGACTGTTTCTCGCTGAGAAAATGCCAAAAAGCGGATTTCTGTCATAACATTGATTTACCTTCTGAATTTTTTAAGGCAAGCTATTGAAAACGTCAGAAAATTGGAGAAAGGAGTCTATGTAGTTGATTTGAGGGACTCGTTTCATTATTGGACTCACCAAACCGCTTTCAGTGTTTCAGGTACAAAATGACTGTTTCTCGCTGAGAAAATGCCAAAAAGCGGATTTCGGTAATAACATTGTTTTACCTTCTGATTTTTTAAGGCAAGCTATTGAAAACGTCAGAAAATTGGAGAAAGGAGTCTATGTAGTTGATTTGAGAGACTCATTTCATTATTGGACTCACCAAACCACTTACAGTGTTTCAGGTACAAAATGACTGTTTCTCGCTGAGAAAATGCCAAAAAGCGGATTTCTGTCATAACATTGATTTACCTTCTGATTTTTCAAGGCAAGCTATTTAAAACGTCAGAAAATTGGAGAAAGGAGTCTATGTAGTTGATTTGAGTGACTCATTTCATTATTTGACTCACCAAACCACTTACAGTGTTTCAGGTACAAAATGACCGTTTCTCGATGAGAAAATGCCAAAAAGCGGATTTCTGTCATAACATTGATTTACCTTCTGATTTTTTAAGGCAAGCTATTGAAAACGTTAGAAAATCGGAGAAAGGAGTCTATGTAGTTGATTTGAGTGACTCATTTCATTATTGGACTCACCAAACAACTTACCTGTGTTTCAGGTTGAAAATGACTGTTTCTGGCTGAGATACAGCTAAAAGCGGATTTTTGTGAAAACACTGTTTTACCTTCTGATTTTTTAAGACAAGCTATTGAAAACGTCAGAAAATTGAAGGAGGGAGTCTATATAGTTGATTTGAGTGACTCATTTCATTATTGGACTCACCAAACCACTTACCTGTGTTTCAGGTTGAAAATGACTGTTTCTCGCTGAGAAAATGCCAAAAAGCGGATTTCTGTCATAACATTGATTTACCTTCTGATTTTTCAAGGCAAGCTATTTAAAACGTCAGAAAATTAGAGAAAGGAGTCCATGTAGTTGATTTGAGAGACTCATTTCATTATTTGACTCACCAAACCACTTACAGTGTTTCAGGTACAAAATGACTGTTTCTCGCTGAGAAACTGCCAAAAAGTTGATTTCTGTCATAACATTGATTTACCTTCTGATTTTTTAAGGCAAGCTATTGCAAACGTTAGAAAATTGGAGAAAGGAGTCTATGTAGTTGATTTGAGAGCCTCATTTCATTATTGGACTAACCAAACCACTTACAGTGTTTCAGGTACAAAATGACTGTTTCTCGATGAGAAAATGCCAAAAAGCGGATTTCTGTCATAACATTGATTTACCTTCTGATTTTTTAAGGCAAGCTATTGAAAACGTTAGAAAATTGGAGAAAGGAGTCTATGTAGTTGATTTGAGAGACTCATTTCATTATTGGACTCACCAAACCACTTACAGTGTTTCAGGTACAAAATGACTGTTTCTCGCTGAGAAACTGCCAAAAAGCGGATTTCTGTAATAACATTGTTTTACCTTCTGAATTTTTAGGGCAAGCTATTGAAAACGTCAGAACATTGGAGAAAGGAGTCTATGTAGTTGATTTGAGAGACTCATTTCATTATTGGACTCACCAATCCACTTACAGTGTTTCACGTACAAAATGACTGTTTCTCGCTGAGAAAATGCCAAAAAGCGGATTTCTGTCATAACATTGATTTACCTTCTGATTTTTCAAGGCAAGCTATTTAAAACGTCAGAAAATTGGAGAAAGGAGTCTATGTAGTTGATTTGAGAGACTCATTTCATTATTTGACTCACCAAACCACTTACAGTGTTTCAGGTACAAAATGACTGTTTCTCGATGAGAAAATGCCAAAAAGCGGATTTCTGTCATAACATTGATTTACCTTCTGATTTTTTAAGGCAAGCTATTGAAAACGTTAGAAAATTGGAGAAAGGAGTCTATGTAGTTGATTTGATAGCCTCATTTCATTATTGGACTAACCAAACCACTTACAGTGTTTCAGGTACAAAATGACTGTTTCTCGCTGAGAAAATGCCAAAAAGCGGATTACTGTCATAACATTGATTTAACTTCTGATTTTTCAAGGCAAGCTATTGAAAACGTCAGAAAATTGGAGAAAGGAGTCTATGTAGTTGATTTGAGAGACTCATTTCATTATTTGACTCACCAAACCACTTACAGTGTTTCAGGTACAAAATGACTGTTTCTCGATGAGAAAATGCCAAAAAGCGGATTTCTGTCATAACGTTGATTTACCTTCTGATTTTTTAAGGCAAGCTATTGAAAACGTCAGAAAATTGGAGAAAGGAGTCTATGTAGTTGATTTGAGAGACTCATTTCATTATTGGACTCACCAAACCACTTACAGTGTTTCAGGTACAAAATGACTGTTTCTCGCTGAGAAAATGCGAAAAAGCGGATTTCTGTCATAACATTGATTTACCTTCTGATTTTTCAAGGCAAGCTATTTAAAACGTCAGAAAATTGGAGAAAGGAGTCTATGTAGTTCATTTGAGAGACTCATTTCATTATTTGACTCACCAAACCACTTACAGTGTTTCAGGTACAAAATGACTGTTTCTCGATGAGAAAATGCCAAAAAGCGGATTTCTGTCATAACATTGATTTACCTTCTGATTTTTCAAGGCAAGCTATTTAAAACGTCAGAAAATTGGAGAAAGGAGTCTATGTAGTTGATTTGAGAGACTCATTTCATTATTTGACTCACCAAACCACTTACAGTGTTTCAGGTACAAAATGACTGTTTCTCGATGAGAAAATGCCAAAAAGCGGATTTCTGTCATAACATTGATTTACCTTCTGATTTTTTAAGGCAAGCTATTGAAAACGTTAGAAAATTGGAGAAAGGAGTCTATGTAGTTGATTTGATAGCCTCATTTCATTATTGGACTAACCAAACCACTTACAGTGTTTCAGGTACAAAATGACTGTTTCTCGCTGAGAAAATGCCAAAAAGCGGATTACTGTCATAACATTGATTTAACTTCTGATTTTTCAAGGCAAGCTATTGAAAACGTCAGAAAATTGGAGAAAGGAGTCTATGTAGTTGATTTGAGAGACTCATTTCATTATTTGACTCACCAAACCACTTACAGTGTTTCAGGTACAAAATGACTGTTTCTCGATGAGAAAATGCCAAAAAGCGGATTTCTGTCATAACGTTGATTTACCTTCTGATTTTTTAAGGCAAGCTATTGAAAACGTCAGAAAATTGGAGAAAGGAGTCTATGTAGTTGATTTGAGAGACTCATTTCATTATTGGACTCACCAAACCACTTACAGTGTTTCAGGTACAAAATGACTGTTTCTCGCTGAGAAAATGCGAAAAAGCGGATTTCTGTCATAACATTGATTTACCTTCTGATTTTTCAAGGCAAGCTATTTAAAACGTCAGAAAATTGGAGAAAGGAGTCTATGTAGTTCATTTGAGAGACTCATTTCATTATTTGACTCACCAAACCACTTACAGTGTTTCAGGTACAAAATGACTGTTTCTCGATGAGAAAATGCCAAAAAGCGGATTTCTGTCATAACGTTGATTTACCTTCTGATTTTTTTTTTTTTTTTTTCACAAGTCTTTTTATTGATCATTTAGACATATATTTGTTCATACATTCCAGGCTTTTTTCTACATACAAAAGTAACGTTTTACAAAATGGCTATAAAAGGATATTATACAAGAATAAAATAAAAACATATCAGATGCAATGAATTATATTATTATCGTAAAACTCAAAATAAAATAAAACGACTGAAAGAAAGGAAAAAAAAACCAAAAACAAAACACAAACAAAAGGTTGACTGGGAAACCCATCCCTGGTAAGCTACCCTCCCCTCACCTGTCGTGCCTCCCCTCCCTCCCCCCACGAAGACCCTACCTACTACTGTATGTCAGGAGCTGTAATGTGTTTGCTGAGAGACGTGCTGCTGTGTTGGGTTGATTTACCTTCTGATTTTTTAAGGCAAGCTATTGAAAACGTCAGAAAATTGGAGAAAGGAGTCTATGTAGTTGATTTGAGAGACTCATTTCATTATTGGACTCACCAAACCACTTACAGTGTTTCAGGTACAAAATGACTGTTTCTCGCTGAGAAAATGCCAAAAAGCGGATTTCTGTAATAACATTGTTTTACCTTCTGATTTTTTAAGGCAAGCTATTGAAAACGTCAGAAAATTGGAGAAAGGAGTCTATGTAGTTGATTTGAGAGACTCATTTCATTATTGGACTCACCAAACCACTTACAGTGTTTCAGGTACAAAATGACTGTTTCTCGCTGAGAAACTGCCAAAAAGCGGATTTCTGTCATAACATTGATTTACCTTCTGATTTTTTAAGGCAAGCTATTGAAAACGTCAGAAAATTGGAGAAAGGAGTCTATGTAGTTGATTTGAGAGACTCATTTCATTATTGGACTCACCAAACCACTTACAGTGTTTCAGGTACAAAATGACTGTTTCTCGCTGAGAAAATGCCAAAAAGCGGATTTCTGTAATAACATTGTTTTACCTTCTGAATTTTTAAGGCAACCTATTGAAAACGTCAGAAAATTGGAGAAAGGAGTCTATGTAGTTGATTTGAGAGACTCATTTCATTATTGGACTCACCAAACCACTTACCTGTGTTTCAGGTTGAAAATGACTGTTTCTGGCTGAGATAAAAGCGGATTTTTGTGAAAACACTGTTTTACCTTCTGATTTTTTAAGGCAAGCTATGGAAAACGTCAGAAAATTGAAGGAGAGAGTCTATATAGTTGATTTGAGTGACTAATTTCATTATTGGACTCACCAAACCACTTACCTTTTCTCTCTTTTGTCCATGTTGCAGCATCCTTTGCCGGACACCGGAACCTGCAGGTGGTCGTGGGTGGCTTGTAGCTTGCATTACGGAGCACAAGTCTTTCCCCGACCCTGCACCCCAACCTGGGACTTGCTGATTGGGCCGGAGCTTCGGGAGCTGCGTGCTGGCCTGCGGTCCCCACCCCCGGTCATCCCGTTGCTGCTTCCACCTGCCTGCGGTCCCCACCCCTGGTCATCCCGTGGCTGCTTCCACCTGCCTGCTGTGCTGTTGCCGTCCCTGACCCACCAGTCTGGCCCTCGGCAGGAGGGTCCCCCCTTATGAGCCTGGTCCTGCTCAAGGTTTCTTCCCTCCTAAAGGGGAGTTTTTCCTTGCCACTGTTTGGCTTAAGGTTTTTCTCCCACTAGGGGAGTTTTTACCTGCCATTGTTTATGTAATAACTGCTCGGGGGTCATGTTCTGGGTGTGGGTCTCTGTAAAGCGTCTAGAGACAACTCTGTTGTATTAGACGCTATATAAATAAAATTGAATTGAATTGAATTGAATTACCTGTGTTTCAGGTTGAAAATGACTGTTTCTGGCTGAGATAAAAGCGGATTTTTGTGAAAACACTGTTTTACCTTCTGATTTTTTAAGGCAACCTATTGAAAACGTCAGAAAATTGAATGACGGAGTCTATATAGTTGATTTGAGTGACTCATTTCATTATTGGACTCACCAAACAACTTACCTGTGTTTCAGGTTGAAAATGACTGTTTCTGGCTGAGATACAGCTAAAAGCGGATTTTTGTAAAAACACTGTTTTACCTTCTGATTTTTTAAGACAAGCTATTGAAAACCTCAGAAAATTGAAGGAGGGAGTCTATATAGTTGATTTGAGTGAATCATTTCATTATTGGACTCACCAAACAACTTACCTGTGTTTCAGGTTGAAAATGACTGTTTCTGGCTGAGCTACAGCTAAAAGCGGATTTTTGTGAAAACACTGTTTTACCTTCTGATTTTTTAAGACAAGCTATTGAAAGAGTGACTCCTTTCATTAATGGATTCACCAAAACACTTAGAAAGTTTTCAAAGTTCCAACTGAGTGCAGCTAAATTCATCCGTGGAGCTCTGCCTCCATCCTGTGGGCAAAAAAATAAACTTCTCCAGGGCAGACAACACTGCAATTTCCCCCCTCTTTTCTGCTGATATTTTCAATTCTGGTGGAATAAAGCCAGTCAAAAAATATGCAAAAGGAGGGCCCCATAATTTCTAAGTCATTTTGATCATTTTTAGATTTTTAAATGTCATTTTAGACAAGTTGGGGGCCTTTTAATGCAGTATTTCTGCTGCTTTTTAACCCTGGCTGAAGTGCAATTTTCTCCTCTTTTCTTTCATTTTGCTGAAGTAAAGCCAGGAAAAACACGTGCAAAAGGCAGGCTGCATCATTGCTAAGCCATTTTGATCATTTTTAGATTTTTAGATTGTGATTTTAGACAAGTTTGAGCAATTTTAATGCAGCATTTCGGCTGCTGTTTTTGGCTGAGTCTGGAGTGAGATTTTCCCCTCTTTTCTTCTCATGTTTCTAATTTGGCTGAAGCAAATGAAGGCAAAAAATGCTCAAAAGACAAAGCCCATTTTTGTGAAAACACTGTTTTACCTTCTGATTTTTTAAGGCAAGCTATTGAAAGAGTGACTCCTTTCATTATTGGACTCACCAAACCACTTAGAAAGTTTTCAAAGTTCCAACTGAGTGCAGCTAAATTCATCCGTGGATCTCTGCCTCCATCTTGTGGGCAAAAAAAGAAACTTCTCCAGGGCAGACAACACTGCAATTTCCTCCCTCTTTTCTGCTGATATTTTCAATTCTGGTGGAGTAAAGCCAGTCAAAAAATATGCAAAAGGAGGGCCCCATCATTTCTAAGTAATTTTGATCATTTTTAGATTTTTAAATGTCATTTTAGACAAGTTGGAGGCATTTTAATGCAGTATTTCTGCTGCTTTTTAACCCTGGCTGAAGTGCAATTTTCTCCTCTTTTCTTTAATTTTGCTGAAATAAAGCCAGGAAAAACACGTGCAAAAGGCAGGCCGCATCATTGCTAAGCCAGTTTGATCATTTTTAGATTTTTAGATTGTGATTTTAGACAAGTTTGAGTAATTTTAATGCGGCATTTCGGCTGCTGTTTTTGGCTGAGTCTGGAGTGAGATTTTCCCTTCTTTTCTTGTCATGTTTCTAATTTGGCTGAAGCAAATGAAGGAAAAAAATGCTCAAAAGACAAAGCCCATTTTTGTGAAGGAATTGTGTTTATTTTCAGATTTTTACACTTTATTTCAGAGCAGTTGGAGACATTTTAATGCTGTCATTCTGCCTTTTAGGCGAATGTGCAGTACCTCATTTTGTCCACAGCACGGCGCAGTGATGCGGTCCCGGTAATGGGTGGGGGGGGGGGGAGACCTGTGTTTCAGGTTCAAAATAACTGTCTCTCGCTGAGAAACAGCCAAAAAGCGGATTTCTGTGATAACACTGTTTTACCTTCTGATTTTTTAAGGCAAGCTATGGAAAACGTCAGAAAATTGAAGGGGAGAGTCTATATAGTTGATTTGAGTGACTAATTTCATTATTGGACTCACCAAACCACTTACCTGTGTTTCAGGTTGAAAATTACCTTTTCTGGCTGAGATAAAAGCGGATTTTTGTGAAAACACTGTTTTACCTTCTGATTTTTTAAGGCAAGCTATTGAAAACGTCAGAAAATTGAAGGAGGGAGTCTATATAGTTGATTTGAGTGACTCATTTCATTATTGGACTCAGCAAACCACTTACCTGTGTTTCAGGTTGAAAATGACTGTTTCTGGCTGAGATAAAAGCGGATTTTTGTGAAAACATTGTTTTACCTTCTGATTTTTTAAGACAAGCTATTGAAAACGTCAGAAAATTGAAGGAAGGAGTCTATATAGTCTATTTGAGTGACTCCTTTCATTATTTGACTCAGCAAACCACTTACCTGTGCTTCAGGTTGAAAATGACTGTTTCTCGCTGAGAAAATGCCAAAAAGCGGATTTCTGTCATAACATTGATTTACCTTCTGATTTTTCAAGGCAAGCTATTTAAAACGTCAGAAAATTGGAGAAAGGAGTCTATGTAGTTGATTTGAGAGCCTCATTTCATTATTGGACTCACCAAACCACTTACAGTGTTTCAGGTACAAAATGACTGTTTCTCGCTGAGAAAATGCCAAAAAGCGGATTTCTGTCATAACATTGATTTACCTTCTGATTTTTCAAGGCAAGCTATTGAAAACGTCAGAAAATTGGAGAAAGGAGTCTATGTAGTTGATTTGAGAGACTCATTTCATTATTGGACTCACCAAACCACTTACAGTGTTTCAGGTACAAAATGACTGTTTCTCGCTGAGAAAATGCCAAAAAGCGGATTTCTGTAATAACATTGTTTTACCTTCTGAATTTTTAAGGCAAGCTATTGAAAACGTCAGAAAATTGGAGAAAGGAGTCTATGTAGTTGATTCGAGAGACTCATTTCATTATTGGACTCACCAAACCACTTACAGTGTTTCAGGTACAAAATGACTGTTTCTCGCTGAGAAACTGCCAAAAAGTTGATTTCTGTCATAACGTTGATTTACCTTCTGATTTTTTAAGGCAAGCTATTGAAAACGTTAGAAAATTGGAGAAAGGAGTCTATGTAGTTGATTTGAGAGCCTCATTTCATTATTGGACTCACCAAACCACTTACAGTGTTTCAGGTACAAAATGACTGTTTCTCGCTGAGAAAATGCCAAAAAGCGGATTTCTGTCATAACATTGATTTACCTTCTGATTTTTCAAGGCAAGCTATTGAAAACGTCAGAAAATTGGAGAAAGGAGTCTATGTAGTTGATTTGAGAGACTCATTTCATTATTGGACTCACCAAACCACTTACAGTGTTTCAGGTACATAATGACTGTTTCTCGCTGAGAAAATGCCAAAAAGTGGATTTCTGTAATAACATTGTTTTACCTTCTGAATTTTTAAGGCAAGCTATTGAAAACGTCAGAAAATTGGAGAAAGGAGTCTATGTAGTTGATTCGAGAGACTCATTTCATTATTGGACTCACCAAACCACTTACAGTGTTTCAGGTACAAAATGACCGTTTCTCGCTGAGAAAATGCCAAAAAGCGGATTTCTGTCATAACATTGATTTACCTTCTGATTTTTTAAGGCAAGCTATTGAAAACGTCAGAAAATTGGAGAAAGGAGTCTATGTAGTTGATTTGAGAGACTCATTTCATTATTGGACTCACCAAACCACTTACAGTGTTTCAGGTACAAAATGACTGTTTCTCGCTGAGAAAATGCCAAAAAGCGGATTTCTGTAATAACATTGTTTTACCTTCTGAATTTTTAAGGCAACCTATTGAAAACGTCAGAAAATTGGAGAAAGGAGTCTATGTAGTTGATTTGAGAGACTCATTTCATTATTGGACTCACCAAACCACTTACAGTGTTTCAGGTACAAAATGACTGTTTCTCGCTGAGAAAATGCCAAAAAGCGGATTTCTGTCATAACATTGATTTACCTTCTGATTTTTTAAGGCAAGCTATTGAAAACGTCAGAAAATTGGAGAAAGGAGTCTATGTAGTTGATTTGAGAGACTCATTTCATTATTGGACTCACCAAACCACTTACAGTGTTTCAGGTACAAAATGACTGTTTCTCGCTGAGAAAATGCCAAA
Source organism: Cololabis saira (assembly GCF_033807715.1). NCBI lineage: Eukaryota > Metazoa > Chordata > Actinopteri > Beloniformes > Belonidae > Cololabis > Cololabis saira. The sequence continues at coordinate 18,715 of NW_026906218.1, forward strand.
AAGCGGATTTCTGTCATAACATTGATTTACCTTCTGATTTTTTAAGGCAAGCTATTGAAAACGTTAGAAAATTGGAGAAAGGAGTCTATGTAGTTGATTTGAGAGACTCATTTCATTATTGGACTCACCAAACCACTTACCTGTGTTTCAGGTTGAAAATGACTGTTTCTGGCTGAGATAAAAGCGGATTTTTGTGAAAACACTGTTTTACCTTCTGATTTTTTAAGGCAAGCTATGGAAAACGTCAGAAAATTGAAGGAGAGAGTCTATATAGTTGATTTGAGTGACTAATTTCATTATTGGACTCACCAAACCACTTACCTTTTCTCTCTTTTGTCCATGTTGCAGCATCCTTTGCCGGACACCGGAACCTGCAGGTGGTCGTGGGTGGCTTGTAGCTTGCATTACGGAGCACAAGTCTTTCCCCGACCCTGCACCCCAACCTGGGACTTGCTGATTGGGCCGGAGCTTCGGGAGCTGCGTGCTGGCCTGCGGTCCCCACCCCCGGTCATCCCGTTGCTGCTTCCACCTGCCTGCGGTCCCCACCCCTGGTCATCCCGTGGCTGCTTCCACCTGCCTGCTGTGCTGTTGCCGTCCCTGACCCACCAGTCTGGCCCTCGGCAGGAGGGTCCCCCCTTAAGAGCCTGGTCCTGCTCAAGGTTTCTTCCCTCCTAAAGGGGAGTTTTTCCTTGCCACTGTTTGGCTTAAGGTTTTTCTCCCACTAGGGGAGTTTTTACCTGCCATTGTTTATGTAATAACTGCTCGGGGGTCATGTTCTGGGTGTGGGTCTCTGTAAAGCGTCTAGAGACAACTCTGTTGTATTAGACGCTATATAAATAAAATTGAATTGAATTGAATTGAATTACCTGTGTTTCAGGTTGAAAATGACTGTTTCTGGCTGAGATAAAAGCGGATTTTTGTGAAAACACTGTTTTACCTTCTGATTTTTTAAGGCAAGCTATTGAAAACGTCAGAAAATTGAAGGACGGAGTCTATATAGTTGATTTGAGTGACTCATTTCATTATTGGACTCACCAAACAACTTACCTGTGTTTCAGGTTGAAAATGACTGTTTCTGGCTGAGATACAGCTAAAAGCGGATTTTTGTGAAAACACTGTTTTACCTTCTGATTTTTTAAGACAAGCTATTGAAAACGTCAGAAAATTGAAGGAGGGAGTCTATATAGTTGATTTGAGTGAATCATTTCATTATTGGACTCACCAAACAACTTACCTGTGTTTCAGGTTGAAAATGACTGTTTCTGGCTGAGCTACAGCTAAAAGCGGATTTTTGTGAAAACACTGTTTTACCTTCTGATTTTTTAAGACAAGCTATTGAAAGAGTGACTCCTTTCATTAATGGATTCACCAAAACACTTAGAAAGTTTTCAAAGTTCCAACTGAGTGCAGCTAAATTCATCCGTGGAGCTCTGCCTCCATCCTGTGGGCAAAAAAATAAACTTCTCCAGGGCAGACAACACTGCAATTTCCCCCCTCTTTTCTGCTGATATTTTCAATTCTGGTGGAATAAAGCCAGTCAAAAAATATGCAAAAGGAGGGCCCCATAATTTCTAAGTCATTTTGATCATTTTTAGATTTTTAAATGTCATTTTAGACAAGTTGGGGGCCTTTTAATGCAGTATTTCTGCTGCTTTTTAACCCTGGCTGAAGTGCAATTTTCTCCTCTTTTCTTTCATTTTGCTGAAGTAAAGCCAGGAAAAACACGTGCAAAAGGCAGGCTGCATCATTGCTAAGCCATTTTGATCATTTTTAGATTTTTAGATTGTGATTTTAGACAAGTTTGAGCAATTTTAATGCAGCACTTCGGCTGCTGTTTTTGGCTGAGTCTGGAGTGAGATTTTCCCCTCTTTTCTTCTCATGTTTCTAATTTGGCTGAAGCAAATGAAGGCAAAAGATGCTCAAAAGACAAAGTCCATTTTTGTGAAGGAATTGTGTTTATTTTCAGATTTTTACACTTTATTTGAGAGCAGTTGGAGACATTTTAATGCTGTCATTCTGCCTTTTAGGCGAATGTGCAGTACCTCATTTTGTCCACAGCACGGCGCAGTGATGCACTCCCGGTAATGGGTGGGGGGGGAGACCTGTGTTTCAGGTTCAAAATAACTGTTTCTTGCTGAGAAACAGCCAAAAAGCGGATTTCTGTGATAACACTGTTTTACCTTCTGATTTTTTAAGGCAAGCTATGGAAAACGTCAGAAAATTGAAGGAGAGAGTCTATATAGTTGATTTGAGTGACTAATTTCATTATTGGACTCACCAAACCACTTACCTGTGCTTCAGGTTGAAAATGACTGTTTCTGGCTGAGATAAAAGCGGATTTTTGAAAAGAAAGTTTTCAAAGTTCCAACTGAGTGCAGCTAAATTCATCTGTGGAGCTCTGCCTCCATCTTGTGGGCAAAAAAAGAAACTTCTCCAGGGCAGACAACACTGCAATTTCCCCCCTCTTTTCTGCTGATATTTTCAATTCTGGTGGAGTAAAGCCAGTCAAAAAATATGCAAAAGGAGGGCCCCATCATTTCTAAGTCATTTTGATCATTTTTAGATTTTTAAATGTCATTTTAGACAAGTTGGAGGCATTTTAATGCAGTATTTCTGCTGCTTTTTAACCCTGGCTGAAGTGCAATTTTCTCCTCTTTTCTTTCATTTTGCTGAAGTAAAGCCAGGAAAAACACGTGCAAAAGGCAGGCTGCATCATTGCTAAGCCATTTTGATCATTTTTAGATTTTTAGATTGTGATTTTAGACAAGTTTGAGCAATTTTAATGCGGCATTTCGGCTGCTGTTTTTGGCTGAGTCTGGAGTGAGATTTTCCCCTCTTTTCTTCTCATGTTTCTAATTTGGCTGAAGCAAATGAAGGCAAAAAATGCTCAAAAGACAAAGCCCATTTTTGTGAAAACACTGTTTTACCTTCTGATTTTTTAAGGCAAGCTATTGAAAGAGTGACTCCTTTCATTATTGGACTCACCAAACCACTTAGAAAGTTTTCAAAGTTCCAACTGAGTGCAGCTAAATTCATCCGTGGATCTCTGCCTCCATCTTGTGGGCAAAAAAAGAAACTTCTCCAGGGCAGACAACACTGCAATTTCCTCCCTCTTTTCTGCTGATATTTTCAATTCTGGTGGAGTAAAGCCAGTCAAAAAATATGCAAAAGGAGAGCCCCATCATTTCTAAGTAATTTTGATCATTTTTAGATTTTTAAATGTCATTTTAGACAAGTTGGAGGCATTTTAATGCAGTATTTCTGCTGCTTTTTAACCCTGGCTGAAGTGCAATTTTCTCCTCTTTTCTTTAATTTTGCTGAAATAAAGCCAGGAAAAACACGTGCAAAAGGCAGGCCGCATCATTGCTAAGCCAGTTTGATCATTTTTAGATTTTTAGATTGTGATTTTAGACAAGTTTGAGTAATTTTAATGCGGCAGTTCGGCTGCTGTTTTTGGCTGAGTCTGGAGTGAGATTTTCCCTTCTTTTCTTGTCATGTTTCTAATTTGGCTGAAGCAAATGAAGGAAAAAAATGCTCAAAAGACAAAGCCCATTTTTGTGAAGGAATTGTGTTTATTTTCAGATTTTTACACTTTATTTCAGAGCAGTTGGAGACATTTTAATGCTGTCATTCTGCCTTTTAGGCGAATGTGCAGTACCTCATTTTGTCCACAGCACGGCGCAGTGATGCGGTCCCGGTAATGGGTGGGGGGGGGGGGGAGACCTGTGTTTCAGGTTCAAAATAACTGTCTCTCGCTGAGAAACAGCCAAAAAGCGGATTTCTGTGATAACACTGTTTTACCTTCTGATTTTTTAAGGCAAGCTATGGAAAACGTCAGAAAATTGAAGGAGAGAGTCTATATAGTTGATTTGAGTGACTAATTTCATTATTGGACTCACCAAACCACTTACCTGTGTTTCAGGTTGAAAATTACCTTTTCTGGCTGAGATAAAAGCGGATTTTTGTGAAAACACTGTTTTACCTTCTGATTTTTTAAGGCAAGCTATTGAAAACGTCAGAAAATTGAAGGAGGGAGTCTATATAGTTGATTTGAGTGACTCATTTCATTATTGGACTCAGCAAACCACTTACCTGTGTTTCAGGTTGAAAATGACTGTTTCTGGCTGAGATAAAAGCGGATTTTTGTGAAAACACTGTTTTACCTTCTGATTTTTTAAGGCAAGCTATTGAAAACGTCAGAAAATTGAAGGAGGGAGTCTATATAGTTGATTTGAGTGACTCATTTCATTATTGGACTCAGCAAACCACTTACCTGTGCTTCAGGTTGAAAATGACTGTTTCTCGCTGAGAAAATGCCAAAAAGCGGATTTCTGTCATAACATTGATTTACCTTCTGATTTTTCAAGGCAAGCTATTTAAAACGTCAGAAAATTGGAGAAAGGAGTCTATGTAGTTGATTTGAGAGACTCATTTCATTATTTGACTCACCAAACCACTTACAGTGTTTCAGGTACAAAATGACTGTTTCTCGCTGAGAAACTGCCAAAAAGTTGATTTCTGTCATAACGTTGATTTACCTTCTGATTTTTTAAGGCAAGCTATTGAAAACGTTAGAAAATTGGAGAAAGGAGTCTATGTAGTTGATTTGAGAGCCTCATTTCATTATTGGACTCACCAAACCACTTACAGTGTTTCAGGTACAAAATGACTGTTTCTCGCTGAGAAAATGCCAAAAAGCGGATTTCTGTCATAACATTGATTTACCTTCTGATTTTTCAAGGCAAGCTATTGAAAACGTCAGAAAATTGGAGAAAGAAGTCTATGTAGTTGATTTGAGAGACTCATTTCATTATTGGACTCACCAAACCACTTACAGTGTTTCAGGTACATAATGACTGTTTCTCGCTGAGAAAATGCCAAAAAGCGGATTTCTGTAATAACATTGTTTTACCTTCTGAATTTTTAAGGCAAGCTATTGAAAACGTCAGAAAATTGGAAAAGGAGTCTATGTAGTTGATTCGAGAGACTCATTTCATTATTGGACTCACCAAACCACTTACAGTGTTTCAGGTACAAAATGACCGTTTCTCGCTGAGAAAATGCCAAAAAGCGGATTTCTGTCATAACATTGATTTACCTTCTGATTTTTTAAGGCAAGCTATTGAAAACGTCAGAAAATTGGAGAAAGGAGTCTATGTAGTTGATTTGAGAGACTCATTTCATTATTGGACTCACCAAACCACTTACAGTGTTTCAGGTACAAAATGACTGTTTCTCGCTGAGAAAATGCCAAAAAGCGGATTTCTGTAATAACATTGTTTTACCTTCTGAATTTTTAAGGCAACCTATTGAAAACGTCAGAAAATTGGAGAAAGGAGTCTATGTAGTTGATTTGAGAGACTCATTTCATTATTGGACTCACCAAACCACTTACAGTGTTTCAGGTACAAAATGACTGTTTCTCGCTGAGAAAATGCCAAAAAGCGGATTTCTGTCATAACATTGATTTACCTTCTGATTTTTTAAGGCAAGCTATTGAAAACGTCAGAAAATTGGAGAAAGGAGTCTATGTAGTTGATTTGAGAGACTCATTTCATTATTGGACTCACCAAACCACTTACAGTGTTTCAGGTACAAAATGACTGTTTCTCGCTGAGAAAATGCCAAAAAGCGGATTTCTGTCATAACATTGATTTACCTTCTGATTTTTTAAGGCAAGCTATTGAAAACGTTAGAAAATTGGAGAAAGGAGTCTATGTAGTTGATTTGAGAGACTCATTTCATTATTGGACTCACCAAACCACTTACCTGTGTTTCAGGTTGAAAATGACTGTTTCTGGCTGAGATAAAAGCGGATTTTTGTGATAACACTGTTTTACCTTCTGATTTTTTAAGGCAAGCTATGGAAAACGTCAGAAAATTGAAGGAGAGAGTCTATATAGTTGATTTGAGTGACTAATTTCATTATTGGACTCACCAAACCACTTACCTGTGCTTCAGGTTGAAAATGACTGTTTCTGGCTGAGATAAAAGCGGATTTTTGAAAAGAAAGTTTTCAAAGTTCCAACTGAGTGCAGCTAAATTCATCTGTGGAGCTCTGCCTCCATCTTGTGGGCAAAAAAAGAAACTTCTCCAGGGCAGACAACACTGCAATTTCCCCCCTCTTTTCTGCTGATATTTTCAATTCTGGTGGAGTAAAGCCAGTCAAAAAATATGCAAAAGGAGGGCCCCATCATTTCTAAGTCATTTTGGTCATTTTTAGATTTTTAAATGTCATTTTAGACAAGTTGGAGGCATTTTAATGCAGTATTTCTGCTGCTTTTTAACCCTGGCTGAAGTGCAATTTTCTCCTCTTTTCTTTCATTTTGCTGAAGTAAAGCCAGGGAAAAACACGTGCAAAAGGCAGGCTGCATCGTTGCTAAGCCATTTTGATCATTTTTAGATTTTTAGATTGTGATTTTAGACAAGTTTGAGCAATTTTAATGCAGCATTTCGGCTGCTGTTTTTGGCTGAGTCTGGAGTGAGATTTTCCCCTCTTTTCTTCTCATGTTTCTAATTTGGCTGAAGCAAATGAAGGCAAAAAATGCTCAAAAGACAAAGCCCATTTTTGTGAAAACACTGTTTTACCTTCTGATTTTTTAAGGCAAGCTATTGAAAGAGTGACTCCTTTCATTATTGGACTCACCAAACCACTTAGAAAGTTTTCAAAGTTCCAACTGAGTGCAGCTAAATTCATCCGTGGATCTCTGCCTCCATCTTGTGGGCAAAAAAAGAAACTTCTCCAGGGCAGACAACACTGCAATTTCCTCCCTCCTTTCTGCTGATATTTTCAATTCTGGTGGAGTAAAGCCAGTCAAAAACTATGCAAAAGGAGGGCCCCATCATTTCTAAGTCATTTTGATCATTTTTAGATTTTTAAATGTCATTTTAGACAAGTTGGAGGCATTTTAATGCAGTATTTCTGCTGCTTTTTAACCCTGGCTGAAGTGCAATTTTCTCCTCTTTTCTTTAATTTTGCTGAAATAAAGCCAGGAAAAAGACGTGCAAAAGGCAGGCCGCATCATTGCTAAGCCAGTTTGATCATTTTTAGATTTTTAGATTGTTATTTCAGACAAGTTTGAGTAATTTTAATGCGGCATTTCGGCTGCTGTTTTTGGCTGAGTCTGGAGTGAGATTTTCCCTTCTTTTCTTGTCATGTCAATCAATCAATTTGGCTGAAGCAAATGAAGGAAGAAAATGCTCAAAAGACAAAACCCATTTTTGTGAAGGAATTGTGTTTATTTTCAGATTTTTACACTTTATTTCAGAGCAGTTGGAGACATTTTAATGCTGTCATTCTGCCTTTTAGGCGAATGTGCAGTACCTCATTTTGTCCACAGCACGGCGCAGTGATGCGGTCCCGGTAATGGGTGGGGGGGGGGGGGGGGACCTGTGTTTCAGGTTCAAAATAACTGTCTCTCGCTGAGAAACAGCCAAAAAGCGGATTTCTGTGATAACACTGTTTTACCTTCTGATTTTTTAAGGCAAGCTATGGAAAACGTCAGAAAATTGAAGGAGAGAGTCTATATAGTTGATTTGAGTGACTAATTTCATTATTTGACTCACCAAACCACTTACCTGTGTTTCAGGTTGAAAATTACTGTTTCTGGCTGAGATAAAAGCGGATTTTTGTGAAAACACTGTTTTACCTTCTGATTTTTTAAGGCAAGCTATTGAAAACGTCAGAAAATTGAAGGAGGGAGTCTATATAGTTGATTTGAGTGACTCATTTCATTATTGGACTCAGCAAACCACTTACCTGTGCTTCAGGTTGAAAATGACTGTTTCTGGCTGAGATACAGCTAAAAGCGGATTTTTGTGAAAACACTGTTTTACCTTCTGATTTTTTAAGGCAAGCTATTGAAAACGTCAGAAAATTGAAGGAGGGAGTCTATATAGTTGATTTGAGTGACTCATTTCATTATTGGACTCACCAAACAACTTACCTGTGTTTCAGGTTGAAAATGACTGTTTCTGGCTGAGATACAGCTAAAAGCGGATTTTTGTGAAAACACTGTTTTACCTTCTGATTTTTTAAGACAAGCTATTGAAAACGTCAGAAAATTGAAGGAGGGAGTCTATATAGTTGATTTGAGTGACTCATTTCATTATTGGACTCACCAAACCACTTACCTGTGTTTCAGGTTGAAAATGACTGTTTCTCGCTGAGAAAATGCCAAAAAGCGAATTTCTGTCATAACATTGATTTACCTTCTGATTTTTCAAGGCAAGCTATTTAAAACGTCAGAAAATTGGAGAAAGGAGTCTATGTAGTTGATTTGAGAGCCTCATTTCATTATTTGACTCACCAAACCACTTACAGTGTTTCAGGTACAAAATGACTGTTTCTCGCTGAGAAACTGCCAAAAAGTTGATTTCTGTCATAACGTTGATTTACCTTCTGATTTTTTAAGGCAAGCTATTGAAAACGTTAGAAAATTGGAGAAAGGAGTCTATGTAGTTGATTTGAGAGCCTCATTTCATTATTGGACTCACCAAACCACTTACAGTGTTTCAGGTACAGAATGACTGTTTCTCGCTGAGAAAATGCCAAAAAGCGGATTTCTGTCATAACATTGATTTACCTTCTGATTTTTCAAGGCAAGCTATTGAAAACGTCAGAAAATTGGAGAAAGGAGTCTATGTAGTTGATTTGAGAGACTCATTTCATTATTGGACTCACCAAACCAGTTACAGTGTTTCAGGTACAAAATGACTGTTTCTCGCTGAGAAAATGCCAAAAAGCGGATTTCTGTCATAACATTGATTTACCTTCTGATTTTTTAAGGCAAGCTATTGAAAACGTCAGAAAATTGGAGAAAGGAGTCTATGTAGTTGATTTGAGAGACTCATTTCATTATTGGACTCACCAAACCACTTACAGTGTTTCAGGTACAAAATGACTGTTTCTCGCTGAGAAAATGCCAAAAAGCGGATTTCTGTAATAACATTGTTTTACCTTCTGAATTTTTAAGGCAAGCTATTGAAAACGTCAGAAAATTGGAGAAAGGAGTCTATGTAGTTGATTCGAGAGACTCATTTCATTATTGGACTCACCAAACCACTTACAGTGTTTCAGGTACAAAATGACCGTTTCTCGCTGAGAAAATGCCAAAAAGCGGATTTCTGTCATAACATTGATTTACCTTCTGATTTTTTAAGGCAAGCTATTGAAAACGTCAGAAAATTGGAGAAAGGAGTCTATGTAGTTGATTTGAGAGACTCATTTCATTATTGGACTCACCAAACCACTTACAGTGTTTCAGGTACAAAATGACTGTTTCTCGCTGAGAAAATGCCAAAAAGCGGATTTATGTAATAACATTGTTTTACCTTCTGATTTTTTAAGGCAAGCTATTGAAAACGTCAGAAAATTGGAGAAAGGAGTCTATGTAGTTGATTTGAGAGACTCATTTCATTATTGGACTCACCAAACCACTTACAGTGTTTCAGGTACAAAATGACTGTTTCTCGCTGAGAAACTGCCAAAAAGCGGATTTCTGTCATAACATTGATTTACCTTCTGATTTTTTAAGGCAAGCTATTGAAAACGTCAGAAAATTGGAGAAAGGAGTCTATGTAGTTGATTTGAGAGACTCATTTCATTATTGGACTCACCAAACCACTTACCTGTGTTTCAGGTTGAAAATGACTGTTTCTCGCTGAGAAAATGCCAAAAAGCGGATTTCTGTCATAACATTGATTTACCTTCTGATTTTTTAAGGCAAGCTATTGAAAACGTTAGAAAATTGGAGAAAGGAGTCTATGTAGTTGATTTGAGAGACTCATTTCATTATTGGACTCACCAAACCACTTACCTGTGTTTCAGGTTGAAAATGACTGTTTCTGGCTGAGATAAAAGCGGATTTTTGTGAAAACACTGTTTTACCTTCTGATTTTTTAAGGCAAGCTATGGAAAACGTCAGAAAATTGAAGGAGAGAGTCTATATAGTTGATTTGAGTGACTAATTTCATTATTGGACTCACCAAACCACTTACCTTTTCTCTCTTTTGTCCATGTTGCAGCATCCTTTGCCGGACACCGGAACCTGCAGGTGGTCGTGGGTGGCTTGTAGCTTGCATTACGGAGCACAAGTCTTTCCCCGACCCTGCACCCCAACCTGGGACTTGCTGATTGGGCCGGAGCTTCGGGAGCTGCGTGCTGGCCTGCGGTCCCCACCCCCGGTCATCCCGTTGCTGCTTCCACCTGCCTGCGGTCCCCACCCCTGGTCATCCCGTGGCTGCTTCCACCTGCCTGCTGTGCTGTTGCCGTCCCTGACCCACCAGTCTGGCCCTCGGCAGGAGGGTCCCCCCTTATGAGCCTGGTCCTGCTCAAGGTTTCTTCCCTCCTAAAGGGGAGTTTTTCCTTGCCACTGTTTGGCTTAAGGGTTTTCTCCCACTAGGGGAGTTTTTACCTGCCATTGTTTATGTAATAACTGCTCGGGGGTCATGTTCTGGGTGTGGGTCTCTGTAAAGCGTCTAGAGACAACTCTGTTGTATTAGACGCTATATAAATAAAATTGAATTGAATTGAATTGAATTACCTGTGTTTCAGGTTGAAAATGACTGTTTCTGGCTGAGATAAAAGCGGATTTTTGTGAAAACACTGTTTTACCTTCTGATTTTTTAAGGCAAGCTATTGAAAACGTCAGAAAATTGAAGGACGGAGTCTATATAGTTGATTTGAGTGACTCATTTCATTATTGGACTCACCAAACAACTTACCTGTGTTTCAGGTTGAAAATGACTGTTTCTGGCTGAGATACAGCTAAAAGCGGATTTTTGTGAAAACACTGTTTTACCTTCTGATTTTTTAAGACAAGCTATTGAAAACGTCAGAAAATTGAAGGAGGGAGTCTATATAGTTGATTTGAGTGAATCATTTCATTATTGGACTCACCAAACAACTTACCTGTGTTTCAGGTTGAAAATGACTGTTTCTGGCTGAGCTACAGCTAAAAGCGGATTTTTGTGAAAACACTGTTTTACCTTCTGATTTTTTAAGACAAGCTATTGAAAGAGTGACTCCTTTCATTAATGGATTCACCAAAACACTTAGAAAGTTTTCAAAGTTCCAACTGAGTGCAGCTAAATTCATCCGTGGAGCTCTGCCTCCATATTGTGGGCAAAAAAATAAACTTCTCCAGGGCAAACAACACTGCAATTTCCCCCCTCTTTTCTGCTGATATTTTCAATTCTGGTGGAGTAAAGCCAGTCAAAAAATATGCAAAAGGAGGGCCCCATCATTTCTAAGTCATTTTGGTCATTTTTAGATTTTTAAATGTCATTTTAGACAAGTTGGAGGCATTTTAATGCAGTATTTCTGCTGCTTTTTAACCCTGGCTGAAGTGCAATTTTCTCCTCTTTTCTTTCATTTTGCTGAAGTAAAGCCAGGGAAAAACACGTGCAAAAGGCAGGCTGCATCGTTGCTAAGCCATTTTGATCATTTTTAGATTTTTAGATTGTGATTTTAGACAAGTTTGAGCAATTTTAATGCAGCATTTCGGCTGCTGTTTTTGGCTGAGTCTGGAGTGAGATTTTCCCCTCTTTTCTTCTCATGTTTCTAATTTGGCTGAAGCAAATGAAGGCAAAAAATGCTCAAAAGACAAAGCCCATTTTTGTGAAAACACTGTTTTACCTTCTGATTTTTTAAGGCAAGCTATTGAAAGAGTGACTCCTTTCATTATTGGACTCACCAAACCACTTAGAAAGTTTTCAAAGTTCCAACTGAGTGCAGCTAAATTCATCCGTGGATCTCTGCCTCCATCTTGTGGGCAAAAAAAGAAACTTCTCCAGGGCAGACAACACTGCAATTTCCTCCCTCCTTTCTGCTGATATTTTCAATTCTGGTGGAGTAAAGCCAGTCAAAAAATATGCAAAAGGAGGGCCCCATCATTTCTAAGTCATTTTGATCATTTTTAGATTTTTAAATGTCATTTTAGACAAGTTGGAGGCATTTTAATGCAGTATTTCTGCTGCTTTTTAACCCTGGCTGAAGTGCAATTTTCTCCTCTTTTCTTTAATTTTGCTGAAATAAAGCCAGGAAAAAGACGTGCAAAAGGCAGGCCGCATCATTGCTAAGCCAGTTTGATCATTTTTAGATTTTTAGATTGTGATTTCAGACAAGTTTGAGTAATTTTAATGCGGCATTTCGGCTGCTGTTTTTGGCTGAGTCTGGAGTGAGATTTTCCCTTCTTTTCTTGTCATGTCAATCAATCAATTTGGCTGAAGCAAATGAAGGAAGAAAATGCTCAAAAGACAAAGCCCATTTTTGTGAAGGAATTGTGTTTATTTTCAGATTTTTACACTTTATTTCAGAGCAGTTGGAGACATTTTAATGCTGTCATTCTGCCTTTTAGGCGAATGTGCAGTACCTCATTTTGTCCACAGCACGGCAGAGTGATGCGGTCCCGGTAATGGGTGGGGGGGGGGGGGGGGGGACCTGTGTTTCAGGTTCAAAATAACTGTCTCTCGCTGAGAAACAGCCAAAAAGCGGATTTCTGTGATAACACTGTTTTACCTTCTGATTTTTTAAGGCAAGCTATGGAAAACGTCAGAAAATTGAAGGAGAGAGTCTATATAGTTGATTTGAGTGACTAATTTCATTATTGGACTCACCAAACCACTTACCTGTGTTTCAGGTTGAAAATTACTGTTTCTGGCTGAGATAAAAGCGGATTTTTGAAAAGAAAGTTTTCAAAGTTCCAACTGAGTGCAGCTAAATTCATCTGTGGAGCTCTGCCTCCATCTTGTGGGCAAAAAAAGAAACTTCTCCAGGGCAGACAACACTGCAATTTCCCCCCTCTTTTCTGCTGATATTTTCAATTCTGGTGGAGTAAAGCCAGTCAAAAAATATGCAAAAGGAGGGCCCCATCATTTCTAAGTCATTTTGGTCATTTTTAGATTTTTAAATGTCATTTTAGACAAGTTGGGGGCCTTTTAATGCAGTATTTCTGCTGCTTTTTAACCCTGGCTGAAGTGCAATTTTCTCCTCTTTTCTTTAATTTTGCTGAAATAAAGCCAGGAAAAAGACGTGCAAAAGGCAGGCCGCATCATTGCTAAGCCAGTTTGATCATTTTTAGATTTTTAGATTGTGATTTCAGACAAGTTTGAGTAATTTTAATGCGGCATTTCGGCTGCTGTTTTTGGCTGAGTCTGGAGTGAGATTTTCCCTTCTTTTCTTGTCATGTCAATCAATCAATTTGGCTGAAGCAAATGAAGGAAGAAAATGCTCAAAAGACAAAGCCCATTTTTGTGAAGGAATTGTGTTTATTTTCAGATTTTTACACTTTATTTCAGAGCAGTTGGAGACATTTTAATGCTGTCATTCTGCCTTTTAGGCGAATGTGCAGTACCTCATTTTGTCCACAGCACGGCGCAGTGATGCGGTCCCGGTAATGGGTGGGGGGGGGGGGGGGGGGGGACCTGTGTTTCAGGTTCAAAATAACTGTCTCTCGCTGAGAAACAGCCAAAAAGCGGATTTCTGTGATAACACTGTTTTACCTTCTGATTTTTTAAGGCAAGCTATGGAAAACGTCAGAAAATTGAAGGAGAGAGTCTATATAGTTGATTTGAGTGACTAATTTCATTATTGGACTCACCAAACCACTTACCTGTGTTTCAGGTTGAAAATTACTGTTTCTGGCTGAGATAAAAGCGGATTTTTGTGAAAACACTGTTTTACCTTCTGATTTTTTTAAGGCAAGCTATTGAAAACGTCAGAAAATTGAAGGAGGGAGTCTATATAGTTGATTTGAGTGACTCATTTCATTATTGGACTCAGCAAACCACTTACCTGTGCTTCAGGTTGAAAATGACTGTTTCTGGCTGAGATACAGCTAAAAGCGGATTTTTGTGAAAACACTGTTTTACCTTCTGATTTTTTAAGGCAAGCTATTGAAAACGTCAGAAAATTGAAGGAGGGAGTCTATATAGTTGATTTGAGTGACTCATTTCATTATTGGACTCACCAAACAACTTACCTGTGTTTCAGGTTGAAAATGACTGTTTCTGGCTGAGATACAGCTAAAAGCGGATTTTTGTCATAACGTTGATTTACCTTCTGATTTTTTAAGGCAAGCTATTGAAAACGTTAGAAAATTGGAGAAAGGAGTCTATGTAGTTGATTTGAGAGCCTCATTTCATTATTGGACTCACCAAACCACTTACAGTGTTTCAGGTACAAAATGACTGTTTCTCGCTGAGAAAATGCCAAAAAGCGGATTTCTGTCATAACATTGATTTACCTTCTGATTTTTCAAGGCAAGCTATTGAAAACGTCAGAAAATTGGAGAAAGGAGTCTATGTAGTTGATTTGAGAGACTCATTTCATTATTGGACTCACCAAACCACTTACAGTGTTTCAGGTACAAAATGACTGTTTCTCGCTGAGAAAATGCCAAAAAGCGGATTTCTGTCATAACATTGATTTACCTTCTGATTTTTTAAGGCAAGCTATTGAAAACGTCAGAAAATTGGAGAAAGGAGTCTATGTAGTTGATTTGAGAGACTCATTTAATTATTGGACTCACCAAACAAATTACAGTGTTTCAGGTACAAAATGACTGTTTCTCGCTGAGAAAATGCCAAAAAGCGGATTTCTGTAATAACATTGTTTTACCTTCTGAATTTTTAAGGCAAGCTATTGAAAACGTCAGAAAATTGGAGAAAGGAGTCTATGTAGTTGATTCGAGAGACTCATTTCATTAATGGACTCACCAAACCACTTACAGTGTTTCAGGTACAAAATGACTGTTTCTCGCTGAGAAAATGCCAAAAAGCGGATTTATGTCATAACATTGATTTACCTTCTGATTTTTTAAGGCAAGCTATTGAAAACGTCAGAAAATTGGAGAAAGGAGTCTATGTAGTTGATTTGAGAGACTCATTTCATTATTGGACTCACCAAACCACTTACAGTGTTTCAGGTACAAAATGACTGTTTCTCGCTGAGAAAATCCCAAAAAGCGGATTTCTGTCATAACATTGATTTACCTTCTGATTTTTTAAGGCAAGCTATTGAAAACGTCAGAAAATTGGAGAAAGGAGTCTATGTAGTTGATTTGAGAGACTCATTTCATTATTGGACTCACCAAACCACTTACAGTGTTTCAGGTACAAAATGACTGTTTCTCGCTGAGAAAATGCCAAAAAGCGGATTTCTGTAATAACATTGTTTTACCTTCTGAATTTTTAAGGCAAGCTATTGAAAACGTCAGAAAATTGGAGAAAGGAGTCTATGTAGTTGATTCGAGAGACTCATTTCATTATTGGACTCACCAAACCACTTACAGTGTTTCAGGTACAAAATGACCGTTTCTCGCTGAGAAAATGCCAAAAAGCGGATTTCTGTCATAACATTGATTTACCTTCTGATTTTTTAAGGCAAGCTATTGAAAACGTCAGAAAATTGGAGAAAGGAGTCTATGTAGTTGATTTGAGAGACTCATTTCATTATTGGACTCACCAAACCACTTACAGTGTTTCAGGTACAAAATGACTGTTTCTCGCTGAGAAAATGCCAAAAAGCGGATTTATGTAATAACATTGTTTTACCTTCTGATTTTTTAAGGCAAGCTATTGAAAACGTCAGAAAATTGGAGAAAGGAGTCTATGTAGTTGATTTGAGAGACTCATTTCATTATTGGACTCACCAAACCACTTACAGTGTTTCAGGTACAAAATGACTGTTTCTCGCTGAGAAACTGCCAAAAAGCGGATTTCTGTCATAACATTGATTTACCTTCTGATTTTTTAAGGCAAGCTATTGAAAACGTCAGAAAATTGGAGAAAGGAGTCTATGTAGTTGATTTGAGAGACTCATTTCATTATTGGACTCACCAAACCACTTACAGTGTTTCAGGTACAAAATGACTGTTTCTCGCTGAGAAAATGCCAAAAAGTGGATTTCTGTCATAACATTGATTTACCTTCTGATTTTTCAAGGCAAGCTATTGAAAACGTCAGAAAATTGGAGAAAGGAGTCTATGTAGTTGATTTGAGAGACTCATTTCATTATTGGACTCGCCAAGACACTTACAGTGTTTCAGGTACAAAATGACTGTTTCTCGCTGAGAAAATGCCAAAAAGCGGATTTCTGTCATAACATTGATTTACCTTCTGATTTTTTAAGGCAAGCTATTGAAAACGTTAGAAAATTGGAGAAAGGTGTCTATGTCGTTGATTTGAGCGACTCATTTCATTATTGGACTCACCAAACCACTTACAGTGTTTCAGGTACAAAATGACTGTTTCTCGCTGAGAAAATGCCAAAAAGCGGATTTCTGTCATAACATTGATTTACCTTCTGATTTTTCAAGGCAAGCTATTTAAAACGTCAGAAAATTGGAGAAAGGAGTCTATGTAGTTGATTTGAGAGACTCATTTCATTATTGGACTCACCAAACCACTTACAGTGTTTCAGGTACAAAATGACTGTTTCTCGCTGAGAAAATGCCAAAAAGCGGATTTCTGTCATAACATTGATTTACCTTCTGATTTTTCAAGGCAAGCTATTTAAAACGTCAGAAAATTGGAGAAAGGAGTCTATGTAGTTGATTTGAGAGACTCATTTCATTATTTGACTCACCAAACCACTTACAGTGTTTCAGGTACAAAATGACTGTTTCTCGATGAGAAAATGCCAAAAAGCGGATTTCTGTCATAACATTGATTTACCTTCTGATTTTTCAAGGCAAGCTATTTAAAACGTTAGAAAATTGGAGAAAGGAGTCTATGTAGTTGATTTGAGAGACTCATTTCATTATTTGACTCACCAAACCACTTACAGTGTTTCAGGTACAAAATGACTGTTTCTCGCTGAGAAACTGCCAAAAAGTTGATTTCTGTCATAACATTGATTTACCTTCTGATTTTTTAAGGCAAGCTATTGAAAACGTTAGAAAATTGGAGAAAGGAGTCTATGTAGTTGATTTGAGAGCCTCATTTCATTATTGGACTAACCAAACCACTTACAGTGTTTCAGGTACAAAATGACTGTTTCTCGCTGAGAAAATGCCAAATAGCGGATTTCTGTCATAACGTTGATTTACCTTCTGATTTTTTAAGGCAAGCTATTGAAAACGTCAGAAAATTGGAGAAAGGAGTCTATGTAGTTGATTTGAGAGACTCATTTCATTATTGGACTCACCAAACCACTTACAGTGTTTCAGGTACAAAATGACTGTTTCTCGCTGAGAAAATGCCAAAAAGCGGATTTCTGTCATAACATTGATTTACCTTCTGATTTTTTAAGGCAAGCTATTGAAAACGTCAGAAAATTGGAGAAAGGAGTCTATGTAGTTGATTTGAGGGACTCGTTTCATTATTGGACTCACCAAACCGCTTACAGTGTTTCAGGTACAAAATGACTGTTTCTCGCTGAGAAAATGCCAAAAAGCGGATTTCTGTCATAACATTGATTTACCTTCTGAATTTTTTAAGGCAAGCTATTGAAAACGTCAGAAAATTGGAGAAAGGAGTCTATGTAGTTGATTTGAGGGACTCGTTTCATTATTGGACTCACCAAACCGCTTTCAGTGTTTCAGGTACAAAATGACTGTTTCTCGCTGAGAAAATGCCAAAAAGCGGATTTCGGTAATAACATTGTTTTACCTTCTGATTTTTTAAGGCAAGCTATTGAAAACGTCAGAAAATTGGAGAAAGGAGTCTATGTAGTTTGATTTGAGAGACTCATTTCTTTATTGGACTCACCAAACCACTTATAGTGTTTCAGGTACAAAATGACTGTTTCTCGCTGAGAAAATGCCAAAAAGCGGATTTCTGTCATAACATTGATTTACCTTCTGATTTTTTAAGGCAAGCTATTGAAAACGTTAGAAAATTGGAGAAAGGAGTCTATGTAGTTGATTTGAGAGACTCATTTCATTATTGGACTCACCAAACCACTTACAGTGTTTCAGGTACAAAATGACTGTTTCTCGCTGAGAAACTGCCAAAAAGCGGATTTCTGTAATAACATTGTTTTACCTTCTGAATTTTTAAGGCAAGCTATTGAAAACGTCAGAAAATTGGAGAAAGGAGTCTATGTAGTTGATTTGAGAGACTCATTTCATTATTGGACTCACCAAACCACTTACAGTGTTTCAGGTACAAAATGACTGTTTCTCGCTGAGAAAATGCCAAAAAGCGGATTTCTGTCATAACATTGATTTACCTTCTGATTTTTCAAGGCAAGCTATTTAAAACGTCAGAAAATTGGAGAAAGGAGTCTATGTAGTTGATTTGAGTGACTCATTTCATTATTTGACTCACCAAACCACTTACAGTGTTTCAGGTACAAAATGACCGTTTCTCGATGAGAAAATGCCAAAAAGCGGATTTCTGTCATAACATTGATTTACCTTCTGATTTTTTAAGGCAAGCTATTGAAAACGTTAGAAAATCGGAGAAAGGAGTCTATGTAGTTGATTTGAGTGACTCATTTCATTATTGGACTCACCAAACAACTTACCTGTGTTTCAGGTTGAAAATGACTGTTTCTGGCTGAGATACAGCTAAAAGCGGATTTTTGTGAAAACACTGTTTTACCTTCTGATTTTTTAAGACAAGCTATTGAAAACGTCAGAAAATTGAAGGAGGGAGTCTATATAGTTGATTTGAGTGACTCATTTCATTATTGGACTCACCAAACCACTTACCTGTGTTTCAGGTTGAAAATGAATGTTTCTCGCTGAGAAAATGCCAAAAAGCGGATTTCTGTCATAACATTGATTTACCTTCTGATTTTTCAAGGCAAGCTATTTAAAACGTCAGAAAATTGGAGAAAGGAGTCCATGTAGTTGATTTGAGAGACTCATTTCATTATTTGACTCACCAAACCACTTACAGTGTTTCAGGTACAAAATGACTGTTTCTCGCTGAGAAACTGCCAAAAAGTTGATTTCTGTCATAACATTGATTTACCTTCTGATTTTTTAAGGCAAGCTATTGCAAACGTTAGAAAATTGGAGAAAGGAGTCTATGTAGTTGATTTGAGAGCCTCATTTCATTATTGGACTAACCAAACCACTTACAGTGTTTCTGTCACGGCTCAGACAGGACAGAGAACCCAAATGCACAACACCAGGCAGGATCAGAGTCCAAGAGGCTTTAATCTTTGTCAAAAGGCAGGCAGGGGTCAAACCGGGTAGTCAGGCAGATCAGGAAACAAAACCAAAAACGGACAGGCAAAAATCCATACCCCAAGAATCAGGCAGGCTCAAAGACAGGCAGGCAGGCAGAAACAAAACAGGATATGCAGGCTGGAAAGCGAGGCAAAAACACACGACAATCTGGCAAACTAGAAGGTGGAAATGGGCCGGTATATGAGGGGAACTGCTGATGAGGGAAACCAGGTGTGGAGCTGGGTGGGGAAGCACAGGTGAAGGGAATGAGGGGATCTCTGGCTGATTAGGGTGGCAGGATCTGGAAAAACAGGGGAGTGAGTTAAACAGTAAAAAAAAAACCTATCCTACACTGTGAAACTGTGACAGAACCCCCCCCTCAAGGGACAGATTCCAGATGGCCCAAAACCCCCCACCCCGGGCAGGAGGAGGGGTCCCGGAGGAGGGCCCCGGCCAACACATGGCCAAGCTCCGGGGGCCGTCCTCGGTGCCGGGCAGACCGACGAGGCAGTTCGGGGGGTCGCCCTTGGGGCGTAACAGACGGATCCGGGGGTCGGTCTGGGGGCTTGGCAGACTGGTCAGGGGGTCGGTCTGGGGGCTTGGCAGGCGGGTCAGGGGGTCGGTCTGGGGGCTTGGCAGGCGGGTCAGGGGGTCGGTCTGGGGGCTTGGCAGGCTGGTCAGGGGGTCGGTCTGGGGGCTTGGCAGGCTGGTCAGAGGGTCGGTCTGGGGCTGCGGCAGGCTGGTCAGGGGGTCGGTCTGGGACTGCAGCAGGCTGGTCAGAGGGTCGGTCTGGGGGCTTGGCAGACTGGTCAGAGGGTCGGTCTGGGGGCTTGGCAGACTGGTCAGGGGTTCGGTCTGGGAGCTTGGCAGGCTGGTCAGGGGGTCGGTCTGGGATTGCGGCAGGCTGGTCAGGGGGTCGGTCTGGGATTGCGGCAGGCTGGTCAGGGGGTCGGTCTGGGATTGCGGCAGGCTGGTCAGGGGGTCGGTCTGGGATTGCGGCAGGCTGGTCAGGGGGTCGGTCTGGGATTGCGGCAGGCTGGTCAGGGGGTCGGTCTGGGGGCTTGGCAGGCTGGTCAGAGGGTCGGTCTGGGGGCTTGGCAGACTGGTCAGAGGGTCGGTCTGGGGGCTTGGCAGACTGGTCAGAGGGTCGGTCTGGGGGCTTGGCAGACTGGTCAGGGGTTCGGTCTGGGGCTGCGGCAGGCTGGTCAGGGGGTCGGTCTGGGATTGCGGCAGGCTGGTCAGGGGGTCGGTCTGGGATTGCGGCAGGCTGGTCGGGGGTCGGTCTGGGATTGTGGCAGGCTGGTCAGGGGGTCGGTCTGGGATTGCGGCAGGCTGGTCAGGGGGTCGGTCTGGGATTGCGGCAGGCTGGTCAGGGGGTCGGTCTGGGACTGCGGCAGGCTGGTCAGGGGGTCGGTCTGGGACTGCGGCAGGCTGGTCAGGGGGTCGGTCTGGGATTGCGGCAGGCTGGTCAGGGGGTCGGTCTGGGATTGCGGCAGGCTGGTCAGGGGGTCGGTCTGGGAGCTTGGCAGGCTGGTCAGGGGGTCGGTCTGGGACTGCGGCAGGCTGGTCAGGGGTTCGGTCTGGGACTGCGGCAGGCTGGTCAGGGGGTCGGTCTGGGGGCGCGGCAGGCTGGTCAGGGGGTCGGTCTGGGACTGCGGCAGGCTGGTCAGGGGGTCGGTCTGGGACTGCGGCAGATCCATCCAGGATCGCCTCAGGAAGGGGAACAGAGACCACCTCCAGAACAGAGACCGGCGGGACCGCCTCAGGAACCGAGGGCTGCCGGACCGCCTCAGGAACAAGAGTCGGGGCAGACAGGAGGCGGGGAGCCGGAGTCGGGGCAGACAAGAGGCGGGGAGCCGGAGTCGGGGCAGACAGGAGCCGGGGCGCCGGAGTCGGGGCAGACAGGAGGCGGGGAGCCGGAGTCGGGGCAGACAGGAGGCGGGGGGCCGGAACCGGGGCAGACAGGATGCGGGGGGCCGGAACCGGGGCAGACAGGATGCGGGGGGCCGGAACCGGGGCAGACAGGATGCGGGGGGCCGGAACCGGGGCAGGCAGGATGCGGGGGGCCGGAACAGGAGAAGACAGGATGCGGGGGGCCGGAACAGGAGCAGACAGGATGCGGGGGGCCGGAACAGGAGCAGACAGGATGCGGGGGGCCGGAACCGGGGCAGACAGGATGCGGGGGGCCGGAACCGGGGCAGACAGGATGCGGGGGGCCGGAACCGGGGCAGACAGGATGCGGGGGGCCGGAACAGGAGCAGACAGGATGCGGGGGGCCGGAACAGGAGCAGACAGGATGCGGGGGGCCGGAACCGGGGCAGACAGGATGCGGGGGGCCGGAACAGGAGCCGGAGCAGGAGCTGGAGCTGGAACAGGAGCCGGAGCAGGAGCTGGAGCCGGAGCAGCAGCTGGAACAGGAGCCGGAGCAGGAGCAGGAGCCGGAGCAAGCTGGGGCTGGCGCTGACGATCTCTGGCTGATTAGGGTGGCAGGATCTGGAAAAACAGGGGAGTGAGTTAAACAGTAAAAAAAAAACCTATCCTACACTGTGAAACTGTGACAGTTTCAGGTACAAAATGACTGTTTCTCGATGAGAAAATGCCAAAAAGCGGATTTCTGTCATAACATTGATTTACCTTCTGATTTTTTAAGGCAAGCTATTGAAAACGTTAGAAAATTGGAGAAAGGAGTCTATGTAGTTGATTTGAGAGACTCATTTCATTATTGGACTCACCAAACCACTTACAGTGTTTCAGGTACAAAATGACTGTTTCTCGCTGAGAAACTGCCTAAAAGCGGATTTCTGTAATAACATTGTTTTACCTTCTGAATTTTTAAGGCAAGCTATTGAAAACGTCAGAAAATTGGAGAAAGGAGTCTATGTAGTTGATTTGAGAGACTCATTTCATTATTGGACTCACCAATCCACTTACAGTGTTTCAGGTACAAAATGACTGTTTCTCGCTGAGAAAATGCCAAAAAGTGGATTTCTGTCATAACATTGATTTACCTTCTGATTTTTCAAGGCAAGCTATTTAAAACGTCAGAAAATTGGAGAAAGGAGTCTATGTAGTTGATTTGAGAGACTCATTTCATTATTTGACTCACCAAACCACTTACAGTGTTTCAGGTACAAAATGACTCTTTCTCGATGAGAAAATGCCAAAAAGCGGATTTCTGTCATAACGTTGATTTACCTTCTGATTTTTTAAGGCAAGCTATTGAAAACGTCAGAAAATTGGAGAAAGGAGTCTATGTAGTTGATTTGAGAGACTCATTTCATTATTGGACTCACCAAACCACTTACAGTGTTTCAGGTACAAAATGACTGTTTCTCGCTGACAAAATGCCAAAAAGCGGATTTCTGTCATAACATTGATTTACCTTCTGATTTTTCAAGGCAAGCTATTTAAAACGTCAGAAAATTGGAGAAAGGAGTCTATGTAGTTGATTTGAGAGACTCATTTCATTATTTGACTCACCAAACCACTTACAGTGTTTCAGGTACAAAATGACTGTTTCTCGATGAGAAAATGCCAAAAAGCGGATTTCTGTCATAACATTGATTTACCTTCTGATTTTTTAAGGCAAGCTATTGAAAACGTTAGAAAATTCGAGAAAGGAGTCTATGTAGTTGATTTGATAGCCTCATTTCATTATTGGACTAACCAAACCACTTACAGTGTTTCAGGTACAAAATGACTGTTTCTCGCTGAGAAAATGCCAAAAAGCGGATTACTGTCATAACATTGATTTACCTTCTGATTTTTCAAGGCAAGCTATTGAAAACGTCAGAAAATTGGAGAAAGGAGTCTATGTAGTTGATTTGAGAGACTCATTTCATTATTTGACTCACCAAACCACTTACAGTGTTTCAGGTACAAAATGACTGTTTCTCGATGAGAAAATGCCAAAAAGCGGATTTCTGTCATAACGTTGATTTACCTTCTGATTTTTTAAGGCAAGCTATTGAAAACGTCAGAAAATTGGAGAAAGGAGTCTATGTAGTTGATTTGAGAGACTCATTTCATTATTGGACTCACCAAACCACTTACAGTGTTTCAGGTACAAAATGACCGTTTCTCGCTGAGAAAATGCCAAAAAGCGGATTTCTGTAATAACATTGTTTTACCTTCTGATTTTTTTAAGGCAAGCTATTGAAAACGTCAGAAAATTGGAGAAAGGAGTCTATGTAGTTGATTTGAGAGACTCATTTCATTATTGGACTCACCAAACCACTTACAGTGTTTCAGGTACAAAATGACTGTTTCATGCTGAGAAACTGCCAAAAAGCGGATTTCTGTCATAACATTGATTTACCTTCTGATTTTTTAAGGCAAGCTATTGAAAACGTCAGAAAATTGGAGAAAGGAGTCTATGTAGTTGATTTGAGAGACTCATTTCATTATTGGACTCACCAAACCACTTACAGTGTTTCAGGTACAAAATGACTGTTTCTCGCTGAGAAACTGCCAAAAAGCGGATTTCTGTCATAACATTGATTTACCTTCTGATTTTTTAAGGCAAGCTATTGAAAACGTTAGAAAATTGGAGAAAGGAGTCTATGTAGTTGATTTGAGAGACTCATTTCATTATTGGACTCACCAAACCACTTACAGTGTTTCAGGTACAAAATGACTGTTTCTCGCTGAGAAACTGCCAAAAAGCGGATTTCTGTAATAACATTGTTTTACCTTCTGAATTTTTAAGGCAAGCTATTGAAAACGTCAGAAAATTGGAGAAAGGAGTCTATGTAGTTGATTTGAGAGACTCATTTCATTATTGGACTCACCAAACCACTTACAGTGTTTCAGGTACAAAATGACTGTTTCTCGCTGAGAAAATGCCAAAAAGCGGATTTCTGTCATAACATTGATTTACCTTCTGATTTTTCAAGGCAAGCTATTTAAAACGTCAGAAAATTGGAGAAAGGAGTCTATGTAGTTGATTTGAGAGACTCATTTCATTATTTGACTCACCAAACCACTTACAGTGTTTCAGGTACAAAATGACTGTTTCTCGATGAGAAAATGCCAAAAAGCGGATTTCTGTCATAACATTGATTTACCTTCTGATTTTTCAAGGCAAGCTATTTAAAACGTCAGAAAATTGGAGAAAGGAGTCTATATAGTTGATTTGAGAGACTCATTTCATTATTTGACTCACCAAACCACTTACAGTGTTTCAGGTACAAAATGACTGTTTCTCGCTGAGAAACTGCCAAAAAGTTGATTTCTGTCATAACATTGATTTACCTTCTGATTTTTTAAGGCAAGCTATTGAAAACGTTAGAAAATTGGAGAAAGGAGTCTATGTAGTTGATTTGAGAGCCTCATTTCATTATTGGACTAACCAAACCACTTACAGTGTTTCAGGTACAAAATGACTGTTTCTCGCTGAGAAAATGCCAAATAGCGGATTTCTGTCATAACGTTGATTTACCTTCTGATTTTTTAAGGCAAGCTATTGAAAACGTCAGAAAATTGGAGAAAGGAGTCTATGTAGTTGATTTGAGAGACTCATTTCATTATTGGACTCACCAAACCACTTACAGTGTTTCAGGTACAAAATGACTGTTTCTCGCTGAGAAAATGCCAAAAAGCGGATTTCTGTCATAACATTGATTTACCTTCTGATTTTTCAAGGCAAGCTATTGAAAACGTCAGAAAATTGGATAAAGGAGTCTATGTAGTTGATTTGAGAGACTCATTTCATTATTGGACTCACCAAACCACTTACAGTGTTTCAGGTACAAAATGACTGTTTCTCGCTGAGAAAATGCCAAAAAGCGGATTTCTGTCATAACATTGATTTACCTTCTGATTTTTTAAGGCAAGCTATTGAAAACGTCAGAAAATTGGAGAAATGAGTCTATGTAGTTGATTTGAGAGATTCATTTCATTATTGGACTCACCAAACCACTTACAGTGTTTCAGGTACAAAATGACTGTTTCTCGCTGAGAAACTGCCAAAAAGCGGATTTCTGTCATAACATTGATTTACCTTCTGATTTTTTAAGGCAAGCTATTGAAAACGTTAGAAAATTGGAGAAAGGAGTCTATGTAGTTGATTTGAGAGACTCATTTCATTATTGGACTCACCAAACCACTTACAGTGTTTCAGGTACAAAATGACTGTTTCTCGCTGAGAAACTGCCAAAAAGCGGATTTCTGTAATAACATTGTTTTACCTTCTGAATTTTTAAGGCAAGCTATTGAAAACGTCAGAAAATTGGAGAAAGGAGTCTATGTAGTTGATTTGAGAGACTCATTTCATTATTGGACTCACCAAACCACTTACAGTGTTTCAGGTACAAAATGACTGTTTCTCGCTGAGAAAATGCCAAAAAGCGGATTTCTGTCATAACATTGATTTACCTTCTGATTTTTCAAGGCAAGCTATTTAAAACGTCAGAAAATTGGAGAAAGGAGTCTATGTAGTTGATTTGAGAGACTCATTTCATTATTTGACTCACCAAACCACTTACAGTGTTTCAGGTACAAAATGACTGTTTCTCGATGAGAAAATGCCAAAAAGCGGATTTCTGTCATAACATTGATTTACCTTCTGATTTTTCAAGGCAAGCTATTTAAAACGTCAGAAAATTGGAGAAAGGAGTCTATATAGTTGATTTGAGAGACTCATTTCATTATTTGACTCACCAAACCACTTACAGTGTTTCAGGTACAAAATGACTGTTTCTCGCTGAGAAACTGCCAAAAAGTTGATTTCTGTCATAACATTGATTTACCTTCTGATTTTTTAAGGCAAGCTATTGAAAACGTTAGAAAATTGGAGAAAGGAGTCTATGTAGTTGATTTGAGAGCCTCATTTCATTATTGGACTAACCAAACCACTTACAGTGTTTCAGGTACAAAATGACTGTTTCTCGCTGAGAAAATGCCAAATAGCGGATTTCTGTCATAACGTTGATTTACCTTCTGATTTTTTAAGGCAAGCTATTGAAAACGTCAGAAAATTGGAGAAAGGAGTCTATGTAGTTGATTTGAGAGACTCATTTCATTATTGGACTCACCAAACCACTTACAGTGTTTCAGGTACAAAATGACTGTTTCTTGCTGAGAAAATGCCAAAAAGCGGATTTCTGTCATAACATTGATTTACCTTCTGATTTTTCAAGGCAAGCTATTGAAAACGTCAGAAAATTGGATAAAGGAGTCTATGTAGTTGATTTGAGAGACTCATTTCATTATTGGACTCACCAAACCACTTACAGTGTTTCAGGTACAAAATGACTGTTTCTCGCTGAGAAAATGCCAAAAAGCGGATTTCTGTCATAACATTGATTTACCTTCTGATTTTTTAAGGCAAGCTATTGAAAACGTCAGAAAATTGGAGAAATGAGTCTATGTAGTTGATTTGAGAGATTAATTTCATTATTGGACTCACCAAACCACTTACAGTGTTTCAGGTACAAAATGACTGTTTCTCGCTGAGAAAATGCCAAAAAGCGGATTTCTGTCATAACATTGATTTACCTTCTGATTTTTTAAGGCAAGCTATTGAAAACATTAGAAAATTGGAGAAAGGAGTCTATGTAGTTGATTTGAGAGACTCATTTCATTATTGGACTCACCAAACCACTTACCTGTGTTTCAGGTTGAAAATGACTGTTTCTGGCTGAGATAAAAGCGGATTTTTGTGAAAACACTGTTTTACCTTCTGATTTTTTAAGGCAGCTATGGAAAACGTCAGAAAATTGAAGGAGAGAGTCTATATAGTTGATTTGAGTGACTAATTTCATTATTGGACTCACCAAACCACTTACCTTTTCTCTCTTTTGTCCATGTTGCAGCATCCTTTGCCGGACACCGGAACCTGCAGGTGGTCGTGGGTGGCTTGTAGCTTGCATTACGGAGCACAAGTCTTTCCCCGACCCTGCACCCCAACCTGGGACTTGCTGATTGGGCCGGAGCTTCGGGAGCTGCGTGCTGGCCTGCGGTCCCCACCCCCGGTCATCCCGTTGCTGCTTCCACCTGCCTGCGGTCCCCACCCCTGGTCATCCCGTGGCTGCTTCCACCTGCCTGCTGTGCTGTTGCCGTCCCTGACCCACCAGTCTGGCCCTCGGCAGGAGGGTCCCCCCTTATGAGCCTGGTCCTGCTCAAGGTTTCTTCCCTCCTAAAGGGGAGTTTTTCCTTGCCACTGTTTGGCTTAAGGTTTTTCTCCCACTAGGGGAGTTTTTACCTGCCATTGTTTATGTAATAACTGCTCGGGGGTCATGTTCTGGGTGTGGGTCTCTGTAAAGCGTCTAGAGACAACTCTGTTGTATTAGACGCTATATAAATGAAATTGAATTGAATTGAATTGAATTACCTGTGTTTCAGGTTGAAAATGACTGTTTCTGGCTGAGATAAAAGCGGATTTTTGTGAAAACACTGTTTTACCTTCTGATTTTTTAAGGCAAGCTATTGAAAACGTCAGAAAATTGAATGACGGAGTCTATATAGTTGATTTGAGTGACTCATTTCATTATTGGACTCACCAAACAACTTACCTGTGTTTCAGGTTGAAAATGACTGTTTCTGGCTGAGATACAGCTAAAAGCGGATTTTTGTAAAAACACTGTTTTACCTTCTGATTTTTTAAGACAAGCTATTGAAAACGTCAGAAAATTGAAGGAGGGAGTCTATATAGTTGATTTGAGTGAATCATTTCATTATTGGACTCACCAAACAACTTACCTGTGTTTCAGGTTGAAAATGACTGTTTCTGGCTGAGCTACAGCTAAAAGCGGATTTTTGTGAAAACACTGTTTTACCTTCTGATTTTTTAAGACAAGCTATTGAAATAGTGACTCCTTTCATTAATGGATTCACCAAAACACTTAGAAAGTTTTCAAAGTTCCAACTGAGTGCAGCTAAATTCATCCGTGGAGCTCTGCCTCCATCCTGTGGGCAAAAAAATAAACTTCTCCAGGGCAGACAACACTGCAATTTCCCCCCTCTTTTCTGCTGATATTTTCAATTCTGGTGGAATAAAGCCAGTCAAAAAATATGCAAAAGGAGGGCCCCATAATTTCTAAGTCATTTTGATCATTTTTAGATTTTTAAATGTCATTTTAGACAAGTTGGGGGCCTTTTAATGCAGTATTTCTGCTGCTTTTTAACCCTGGCTGAAGTGCAATTTTCTCCTCTTTTCTTTCATTTTGCTGAAGTAAAGCCAGGAAAAACACGTGCAAAAGGCAGGCTGCATCATTGCTAAGCCATTTTGATCATTTTTAGATTTTTAGATTGTGATTTTAGACAAGTTTGAGCAATTTTAATGCGGCACTTCGGCTGCTGTTTTTGGCTGAGTCTGGAGTGAGATTTTCCCCTCTTTTCTTCTCATGTTTCTAATTTGGCTGAAGCAAATGAAGGCAAAAGATGCTCAAAAGACAAAGTCCATTTTTGTGAAGGAATTGTGTTTATTTTCAGATTTTTACACTTTATCTGAGAGCAGTTGGAGACATTTTAATGCTGTCATTCTGCCTTTTAGGCGAATGTGCAGTACCTCATTTTGTCCACAGCACGGCGCAGTGATGCACTCCCGGTAATGGGTGGGGGGGGGGGGGGGGGGGGGGGGGACCTGTGTTTCAGGTTCAAAATAACTGTTTCTTGCTGAGAAACAGCCAAAAAGCGGATTTCTGTGATAACACTGTTTTACCTTCTGATTTTTTAAGGCAAGCTATTGAAAACGTCAGAAAATTGGAGAAAGGAGTCTATGTAGTTGATTTGAGAGACTCATTTCATTATTGGACTCACCAAACCACTTACAGTGTTTCAGGTACAAAATGACTGTTTCTCGCTGAGAAAATGCCAAAAAGCGGATTTCTGTCATAACATTGATTTACCTTCTGATTTTTCAAGGCAAGCTATTTAAAACGTCAGAAAATTGGAGAAAGGAGTCTATGTAGTTGATTTGAGTGACTCATTTCATTATTTGACTCACCAAACCACTTACAGTGTTTCAGGTACAAAATGACCGTTTCTCGATGAGAAAATGCCAAAAAGCGGATTTCTGTCATAACATTGATTTACCTTCTGATTTTTTAAGGCAAGCTATTGAAAACGTTAGAAAATCGGAGAAAGGAGTCTATGTAGTTGATTTGAGTGACTCATTTCATTATTGGACTCACCAAACAACTTACCTGTGTTTCAGGTTGAAAATGACTGTTTCTGGCTGAGATACAGCTAAAAGCGGATTTTTGTGAAAACACTGTTTTACCTTCTGATTTTTTAAGACAAGCTATTGAAAACGTCAGAAAATTGAAGGAGGGAGTCTATATAGTTGATTTGAGTGACTCATTTCATTATTGGACTCACCAAACCACTTACCTGTGTTTCAGGTTGAAAATGACTGTTTCTCGCTGAGAAAATGCCAAAAAGCGGATTTCTGTCATAACATTGATTTACCTTCTGATTTTTCAAGGCAAGCTATTTAAAACGTCAGAAAATTGGAGAAAGGAGTCCATGTAGTTGATTTGAGAGACTCATTTCATTATTTGACTCACCAAACCACTTACAGTGTTTCAGGTACAAAATGACTGTTTCTCGCTGAGAAACTGCCAAAAAGTTGATTTCTGTCATAACATTGATTTACCTTCTGATTTTTTAAGGCAAGCTATTGCAAACGTTAGAAAATTGGAGAAAGGAGTCTATGTAGTTGATTTGAGAGCCTCATTTCATTATTGGACTAACCAAACCACTTACAGTGTTTCAGGTACAAAATGACTGTTTCTCCATGAGAAAATGCCAAAAAGCGGATTTCTGTCATAACATTGATTTACCTTCTGATTTTTTAAGGCAAGCTATTGAAAACGTTAGAAAATTGGAGAAAGGAGTCTATGTAGTTGATTTGAGAGACTCATTTCATTATTGGACTCACCAAACCACTTACAGTGTTTCAGGTACAAAATGACTGTTTCTCGCTGAGAAACTGCCTAAAAGCGGATTTCTGTAATAACATTGTTTTACCTTCTGAATTTTTAAGGCAAGCTATTGAAAACGTCAGAAAATTGGAGAAAGGAGTCTATGTAGTTGATTTGAGAGACTCATTTCATTATTGGACTCACCAATCCACTTACAGTGTTTCAGGTACAAAATGACTGTTTCTCGCTGAGAAAATGCCAAAAAGTGGATTTCTGTCATAACATTGATTTACCTTCTGATTTTTCAAGGCAAGCTATTTAAAACGTCAGAAAATTGGAGAAAGGAGTCTATGTAGTTGATTTGAGAGACTCATTTCATTATTTGACTCACCAAACCACTTACAGTGTTTCAGGTACAAAATGACTCTTTCTCGATGAGAAAATGCCAAAAAGCGGATTTCTGTCATAACGTTGATTTACCTTCTGATTTTTTAAGGCAAGCTATTGAAAACGTCAGAAAATTGGAGAAAGGAGTCTTTGTAGTTGATTTGAGAGACTCATTTCATTATTGGACTCACCAAACCACTTACAGTGTTTCAGGTACAAAATGACTGTTTCTCGCTGACAAAATGCCAAAAAGCGGATTTCTGTCATAACATTGATTTACCTTCTGATTTTTCAAGGCAAGCTATTTAAAACGTCAGAAAATTGGAGAAAGGAGTCTATGTAGTTGATTTGAGAGACTCATTTCATTATTTGACTCACCAAACCACTTACAGTGTTTCAGGTACAAAATGACTGTTTCTCGATGAGAAAATGCCAAAAAGCGGATTTCTGTCATAACATTGATTTACCTTCTGATAAGGCAAGCTATTGAAAACGTTAGAAAATTCGAGAAAGGAGTCTATGTAGTTGATTTGATAGCCTCATTTCATTATTGGACTAACCAAACCACTTACAGTGTTTCAGGTACAAAATGACTGTTTCTCGCTGAGAAAATGCCAAAAAGCGGATTACTGTCATAACATTGATTTACCTTCTGATTTTTCAAGGCAAGCTATTGAAAACGTCAGAAAATTGGAGAAAGGAGTCTATGTAGTTGATTTGAGAGACTCATTTCATTATTTGACTCACCAAACCACTTACAGTGTTTCAGGTACAAAATGACTGTTTCTCGATGAGAAAATGCCAAAAAGCGGATTTCTGTCATAACGTTGATTTACCTTCTGATTTTTTAAGGCAAGCTAATGAAAACGTCAGAAAATTGGAGAAAGGAGTCTATGTAGTTGATTTGAGAGACTCATTTCATTATTGGACTCACCAAACCACTTACAGTGTTTCAGGTACAAAATGACCGTTTCTCGCTGAGAAAATGCCAAAAAGCGGATTTCTGTCATAACGTTGATTTACCTTCTGATTTTTTAAGGCAAGCTATTGAAAACGTCAGAAAATTGGAGAAAGGAGTCTTTGTAGTTGATTTGAGAGACTCATTTCATTATTGGACTCACCAAACCACTTACAGTGTTTCAGGTACAAAATGACTGTTTCTCGCTGACAAAATGCCAAAAAGCGGATTTCTGTCATAACATTGATTTACCTTCTGATTTTTCAAGGCAAGCTATTTAAAACGTCAGAAAATTGGAGAAAGGAGTCTATGTAGTTGATTTGAGAGACTCATTTCATTATTTGACTCACCAAACCACTTACAGTGTTTCAGGTACAAAATGACTGTTTCTCGATGAGAAAATGCCAAAAAGCGGATTTCTGTCATAACATTGATTTACCTTCTGATAAGGCAAGCTATTGAAAACGTTAGAAAATTCGAGAAAGGAGTCTATGTAGTTGATTTGATAGCCTCATTTCATTATTGGACTAACCAAACCACTTACAGTGTTTCAGGTACAAAATGACTGTTTCTCGCTGAGAAAATGCCAAAAAGCGGATTACTGTCATAACATTGATTTACCTTCTGATTTTTCAAGGCAAGCTATTGAAAACGTCAGAAAATTGGAGAAAGGAGTCTATGTAGTTGATTTGAGAGACTCATTTCATTATTTGACTCACCAAACCACTTACAGTGTTTCAGGTACAAAATGACTGTTTCTCGATGAGAAAATGCCAAAAAGCGGATTTCTGTCATAACGTTGATTTACCTTCTGATTTTTTAAGGCAAGCTATTGAAAACGTCAGAAAATTGGAGAAAGGAGTCTATGTAGTTGATTTGAGAGACTCATTTCATTATTGGACTCACCAAACCACTTACAGTGTTTCAGGTACAAAATGACCGTTTCTCGCTGAGAAAATGCCAAAAAGCGGATTTCTGTAATAACATTGTTTTACCATCTGATTTTTTAAGGCAAGCTATTGAAAACGTCAGAAAATTGGAGAAAGGAGTCTATGTAGTTGATTTGAGAGACTCATTTCATTATTGGACTCACCAAACCACTTACAGTGTTTCAGGTACAAAATGACTGTTTCATGCTGAGAAACTGCCAAAAAGCGGATTTCTGTCATAACATTGATTTACCTTCTGATTTTTTAAGGCAAGCTATTGAAAACGTCAGAAAATTGGAGAAAGGAGTCTATGTAGTTGATTTGAGAGACTCATTTCATTATTGGACTCACCAAACCACTTACAGTGTTTCAGGTACAAAATGACTGTTTCTCGCTGAGAAAATGCCAAAAAGCGGATTTCTGTCATAACATTGTTTTACCTTCTGATCTTTTAAGGCAAGCTATTGAAAACGTCAGAAAATTGGAGAAAGGAGTCTATGTAGTTGATTTGAGCGACTCATTTCATTATTGGACTCACCAAACCACTTACAGTGTTTCAGGTACAAAATGACTGTTTCTCGCTGAGAAACTGCCAAAAAGCGGATTTCTGTAATAACATTGTTTTACCTTCTGAATTTTTAAGGCAAGCTATTGAAAACGTCAGAAAATTGGAGAAAGGAGTCTGTGTAGTTGATTTGAGAGACTCATTTCATTATTGGACTCACCAAACCACTTACAGTGTTTCAGGTACAAAATGACTGTTTCTCGCTGAGAAAATGCCAAAAAGCGGATTTCTGTCATAACATTGATTTACCTTCTGATTTTTCAAGGCAAGCTATTTAAAACGTCAGAAAATTGGAGAAAGGAGTCTATGTAGTTGATTTGAGAGACTCATTTCATTATTTGACTCACCAAACCACTTACAGTGTTTCAGGTACAAAATGACTGTTTCTCGATGAGAAAATGCCAAAAAGCGGATTTCTGTCATAACATTGATTTACCTTCTGATTTTTCAAGGCAAGCTATTTAAAACGTCAGAAAATTGGAGAAAGGAGTCTATATAGTTGATTTGAGAGACTCATTTCATTATTTGACTCACCAAACCACTTACAGTGTTTCAGGTACAAAATGACTGTTTCTCGCTGAGAAACTGCCAAAAAGTTGATTTCTGTCATAACATTGATTTACCTTCTGATTTTTTAAGGCAAGCTATTGAAAACGTTAGAAAATTGGAGAAAGGAGTCTATGTAGTTGATTTGAGAGACTCATTTCATTATTGGACTAACCAAACCACTTACAGTGTTTCAGGTACAAAATGACTGTTTCTCGCTGAGAAAATGCCAAATAGCGGATTTCTGTCATAACGTTGATTTACCTTCTGATTTTTTAAGGCAAGCTATTGAAAACGTCAGAAAATTGGAGAAAGGAGTCTATGTAGTTGATTTGAGAGACTCATTTCATTATTGGACTCACCAAACCACTTACAGTGTTTCAGGTACAAAATGACTGTTTCTCGCTGAGAAAATGCCAAAAAGCGGATTTCTGTCATAACATTGATTTACCTTCTGATTTTTCAAGGCAAGCTATTGAAAACGTCAGAAAATTGGATAAAGGAGTCTATGTAGTTGATTTGAGAGACTCATTTCATTATTGGACTCACCAAACCACTTACAGTGTTTCAGGTACAAAATGACTGTTTCTCGCTGAGAAAATGCCAAAAAGCGGATTTCTGTAATAACATTGTTTTACCTTCTGAATTTTTAAGGCAACCTATTGAAAACGTCAGAAAATTGGAGAAATGAGTCTATGTAGTTGATTTGAGAGACTCATTTCATTATTGGACTCACCAAACCACTTACAGTGTTTCAGGTACAAAATGACTGTTTCTCGCTGAGAAAATGCCAAAAAGCGGATTTCTGTCATAACATTGATTTACCTTCTGATTTTTTAAGGCAACCTTCTGTTTTTTTAAGGCAAGCTATTGAAAACGTCAGAAAATTGGAGAAAGGAGTCTATGTAGTTGATTTGAGAGACTCATTTCATTATTGGACTCACCAAACCACTTACCTGTGTTTCAGGTTGAAAATGACTGTTTCTGGCTGAGATAAAAGCGGATTTTTGTGAAAACACTGTTTTACCTTCTGATTTTTTAAGGCAAGCTATGGAAAACGTCAGAAAATTGAAGGAGAGAGTCTATATAGTTGATTTGAGTGACTAATTTCATTATTGGACTCACCAAACCACTTACCTTTTCTCTCTTTTGTCCATGTTGCAGCATCCTTTGCCGGACACCGGAACCTGCAGGTGGTCGTGGGTGGCTTGTAGCTTGCATTACGGAGCACAAGTCTTTCCCCGACCCTGCACCCCAACCTGGGACTTGCTGATTGGGCCGGAGCTTCGGGAGCTGCGTGCTGGCCTGCGGTCCCCACCCCCGGTCATCCCGTTGCTGCTTCCACCTGCCTGCGGTCCCCACCCCTGGTCATCCCGTGGCTGCTTCCACCTGCCTGCTGTGCTGTTGCCGTCCCTGACCCACCAGTCTGGCCCTCGGCAGGAGGGTCCCCCCTTATGAGCCTGGTCCTGCTCAAGGTTTCTTCCCTCCTAAAGGGGAGTTTTTCCTTGCCACTGTTTGGCTTAAGGTTTTTCTCCCACTAGGGGAGTTTTTACCTGCCATTGTTTATGTAATAACTGCTCGGGGGTCATGTTCTGGGTGTGGGTCTCTGTAAAGCGTCTAGAGACAACTCTGTTGTATTAGACGCTATATAAATAAAATTGAATTGAATTGAATTGAATTACCTGTGTTTCAGGTTGAAAATGACTGTTTCTGGCTGAGATAAAAGCGGATTTTTGTGAAAACACTGTTTTACCTTCTGATTTTTTAAGGCAAGCTATTGAAAACGTCAGAAAATTGAATGACGGAGTCTATATAGTTGATTTGAGTGACTCATTTCATTATTGGACTCACCAAACAACTTACCTGTGTTTCAGGTTGAAAATGACTGTTTCTGGCTGAGATACAGCTAAAAGCGGATTTTTGTAAAAACACTGTTTTACCTTCTGATTTTTTAAGACAAGCTATTGAAAACGTCAGAAAATTGAAGGAGGGAGTCTATATAGTTGATTTGAGTGAATCATTTCATTATTGGACTCACCAAACAACTTACCTGTGTTTCAGGTTGAAAATGACTGTTTCTGGCTGAGCTACAGCTAAAAGCGGATTTTTGTGAAAACACTGTTTTACCTTCTGATTTTTTAAGACAAGCTATTGAAATAGTGACTCCTTTCATTAATGGATTCACCAAAACACTTAGAAAGTTTTCAAAGTTCCAACTGAGTGCAGCTAAATTCATCCGTGGAGCTCTGCCTCCATCCTGTGGGCAAAAAAATAAACTTCTCCAGGGCAGACAACACTGCAATTTCCCCCCTCTTTTCTGCTGATATTTTCAATTCTGGTGGAATAAAGCCAGTCAAAAAATATGCAAAAGGAGGGCCCCATAATTTCTAAGTCATTTTGATCATTTTTAGATTTTTAAATGTCATTTTAGACAAGTTGGGGGCCTTTTAATGCAGTATTTCTGCTGCTTTTTAACCCTGGCTGAAGTGCAATTTTCTCCTCTTTTCTTTCATTTTGCTGAAGTAAAGCCAGGAAAAACACGTGCAAAAGGCAGGCTGCATCATTGCTAAGCCATTTTGATCATTTTTAGATTTTTAGATTGTGATTTTAGACAAGTTTGAGCAATTTTAATGCGGCACTTCGGCTGCTGTTTTTGGCTGAGTCTGGAGTGAGATTTTCCCCTCTTTTCTTCTCATGTTTCTAATTTGGCTGAAGCAAATGAAGGCAAAAGATGCTCAAAAGACAAAGTCCATTTTTGTGAAGGAATTGTGTTTATTTTCAGATTTTTACACTTTATCTGAGAGCAGTTGGAGACATTTTAATGCTGTCATTCTGCCTTTTAGGCGAATGTGCAGTACCTCATTTTGTCCACAGCACGGCGCAGTGATGCACTCCCGGTAATGGGTGGGGGGGGGGGGGGGGGGGGGGGGGGGGGGACCTGTGTTTCAGGTTCAAAATAACTGTTTCTTGCTGAGAAACAGCCAAAAAGCGGATTTCTGTGATAACACTGTTTTACCTTCTGATTTTTTAAGGCAAGCTATTGAAAACGTCAGAAAATTGGAGAAAGGAGTCTATGTAGTTGATTTGAGAGACTCATTTCATTATTGGACTCACCAAACCACTTACAGTGTTTCAGGTACAAAATGACTGTTTCTCGCTGAGAAAATGCCAAAAAGCGGATTTCTGTCATAACATTGATTTACCTTCTGATTTTTCAAGGCAAGCTATTTAAAACGTCAGAAAATTGGAGAAAGGAGTCTATGTAGTTGATTTGAGTGACTCATTTCATTATTTGACTCACCAAACCACTTACAGTGTTTCAGGTACAAAATGACCGTTTCTCGATGAGAAAATGCCAAAAAGCGGATTTCTGTCATAACATTGATTTACCTTCTGATTTTTTAAGGCAAGCTATTGAAAACGTTAGAAAATCGGAGAAAGGAGTCTATGTAGTTGATTTGAGTGACTCATTTCATTATTGGACTCACCAAACAACTTACCTGTGTTTCAGGTTGAAAATGACTGTTTCTGGCTGAGATACAGCTAAAAGCGGATTTTTGTGAAAACACTGTTTTACCTTCTGATTTTTTAAGACAAGCTATTGAAAACGTCAGAAAATTGAAGGAGGGAGTCTATATAGTTGATTTGAGTGACTCATTTCATTATTGGACTCACCAAACCACTTACCTGTGTTTCAGGTTGAAAATGACTGTTTCTCGCTGAGAAAATGCCAAAAAGCGGATTTCTGTCATAACATTGATTTACCTTCTGATTTTTCAAGGCAAGCTATTTAAAACGTCAGAAAATTGGAGAAAGGAGTCCATGTAGTTGATTTGAGAGACTCATTTCATTATTTGACTCACCAAACCACTTACAGTGTTTCAGGTACAAAATGACTGTTTCTCGCTGAGAAACTGCCAAAAAGTTGATTTCTGTCATAACATTGATTTACCTTCTGATTTTTTAAGGCAAGCTATTGCAAACGTTAGAAAATTGGAGAAAGGAGTCTATGTAGTTGATTTGAGAGCCTCATTTCATTATTGGACTAACCAAACCACTTACAGTGTTTCAGGTACAAAATGACTGTTTCTCGATGAGAAAATGCCAAAAAGCGGATTTCTGTCATAACATTGATTTACCTTCTGATTTTTTAAGGCAAGCTATTGAAAACGTTAGAAAATTGGAGAAAGGAGTCTATGTAGTTGATTTGAGAGACTCATTTCATTATTGGACTCACCAAACCACTTACAGTGTTTCAGGTACAAAATGACTGTTTCTCGCTGAGAAACTGCCTAAAAGCGGATTTCTGTAATAACATTGTTTTACCTTCTGAATTTTTAAGGCAAGCTATTGAAAACGTCAGAAAATTGGAGAAAGGAGTCTATGTAGTTGATTTGAGAGACTCATTTCATTATTGGACTCACCAATCCACTTACAGTGTTTCAGGTACAAAATGACTGTTTCTCGCTGAGAAAATGCCAAAAAGTGGATTTCTGTCATAACATTGATTTACCTTCTGATTTTTCAAGGCAAGCTATTTAAAACGTCAGAAAATTGGAGAAAGGAGTCTATGTAGTTGATTTGAGAGACTCATTTCATTATTTGACTCACCAAACCACTTACAGTGTTTCAGGTACAAAATGACTCTTTCTCGATGAGAAAATGCCAAAAAGCGGATTTCTGTCATAACGTTGATTTACCTTCTGATTTTTTAAGGCAAGCTATTGAAAACGTCAGAAAATTGGAGAAAGGAGTCTTTGTAGTTGATTTGAGAGACTCATTTCATTATTGGACTCACCAAACCACTTACAGTGTTTCAGGTACAAAATGACTGTTTCTCGCTGACAAAATGCCAAAAAGCGGATTTCTGTCATAACATTGATTTACCTTCTGATTTTTCAAGGCAAGCTATTTAAAACGTCAGAAAATTGGAGAAAGGAGTCTATGTAGTTGATTTGAGAGACTCATTTCATTATTTGACTCACCAAACCACTTACAGTGTTTCAGGTACAAAATGACTGTTTCTCGATGAGAAAATGCCAAAAAGCGGATTTCTGTAATAACATTGTTTTACCTTCTGAATTTTTAAGGCAAGCTATTGAAAACGTCAGAAAATTGGAGAAAGGAGTCTATGTAGTTGATTTGAGAGACTCATTTCATTATTGGACTCACCAAACCACTTACAGTGTT
Source organism: Cololabis saira (assembly GCF_033807715.1). Classification (NCBI taxonomy): domain Eukaryota; kingdom Metazoa; phylum Chordata; class Actinopteri; order Beloniformes; family Belonidae; genus Cololabis; species Cololabis saira. The sequence continues at coordinate 57,279 of NW_026906218.1, forward strand.
TCAGGTACAAAATGACTGTTTCTCGCTGAGAAAATGCCAAAAAGCGGATTTCTGTCATAACATTGATTTACCTTCTGATTTTTCAAGGCAAGCTATTTAAAACGTCAGAAAATTGGAGAAAGGAGTCTATGTAGTTGATTTGAGAGACTCATTTCATTATTTGACTCACCAAACCACTTACAGTGTTTCAGGTACAAAATGACTGTTTCTCGATGAGAAAATGCCAAAAAGCGGATTTCTGTCATAACATTGATTTACCTTCTGATAAGGCAAGCTATTGAAAACGTTAGAAAATTCGAGAAAGGAGTCTATGTAGTTGATTTGATAGCCTCATTTCATTATTGGACTAACCAAACCACTTACAGTGTTTCAGGTACAAAATGACTGTTTCTCGCTGAGAAAATGCCAAAAAGCGGATTACTGTCATAACATTGATTTACCTTCTGATTTTTCAAGGCAAGCTATTGAAAACGTCAGAAAATTGGAGAAAGGAGTCTATGTAGTTGATTTGAGAGACTCATTTCATTATTTGACTCACCAAACCACTTACAGTGTTTCAGGTACAAAATGACTGTTTCTCGATGAGAAAATGCCAAAAAGCGGATTTCTGTCATAACGTTGATTTACCTTCTGATTTTTTAAGGCAAGCTATTGAAAACGTCAGAAAATTGGAGAAAGGAGTCTATGTAGTTGATTTGAGAGACTCATTTCATTATTGGACTCACCAAACCACTTACAGTGTTTCAGGTACAAAATGACCGTTTCTCGCTGAGAAAATGCCAAAAAGCGGATTTCTGTAATAACATTGTTTTACCTTCTGATTTTTTAAGGCAAGCTATTGAAAACGTCAGAAAATTGGAGAAAGGAGTCTATGTAGTTGATTTGAGAGACTCATTTCATTATTGGACTCACCAAACCACTTACAGTGTTTCAGGTACAAAATGACTGTTTCATGCTGAGAAACTGCCAAAAAGCGGATTTCTGTCATAACATTGATTTACCTTCTGATTTTTTAAGGCAAGCTATTGAAAACGTCAGAAAATTGGAGAAAGGAGTCTATGTAGTTGATTTGAGAGACTCATTTCATTATTGGACTCACCAAACCACTTACAGTGTTTCAGGTACAAAATGACTGTTTCTCGCTGAGAAACTGCCAAAAAGCGGATTTCTGTCATAACATTGATTTACCTTCTGATTTTTTAAGGCAAGCTATTGAAAACGTTAGAAAATTGGAGAAAGGAGTCTATGTAGTTGATTTGAGAGCCTCATTTCATTATTGGACTAACCAAACCACTTACAGTGTTTCAGGTACAAAATGACTGTTTCTCGCTGAGAAAATGCCAAAAAGCGGATTTCTGTCATAACATTGATTTACCTTCTGAATTTTTTAAGGCAAGCTATTTAAAACGTCAGAAAATTGGAGAAAGGAGTCTATGTAGTTGATTTGAGAGACTCATTTCATTATTTGACTCACCAAACCACTTACAGTGTTTCAGGTACAAAATGACTGTTTCTCGATGAGAAAATGCCAAAAAGCGGATTTCTGTCATAACATTGATTTACCTTCTGATTTTTCAAGGCAAGCTATTTAAAACGTTAGAAAATTGGAGAAAGGAGTCTATGTAGTTGATTTGAGAGACTCATTTCATTATTTGACTCACCAAACCACTTACAGTGTTTCAGGTACAAAATGACTGTTTCTCGCTGAGAAAATGCCAAAAAGCGGATTTCTGTCATAACATTGATTTACCTTCTGATTTTTTAAGGCAAGCTATTGAAAACGTCAGAAAATTGGAGAAAGGAGTCTATGTACTTGATTTGAGAGACTCATTTCATTATTGGACTCACCAAACCACTTACAGTGTTTCAGGTACAAAATTACTGTTTCTCGCTGAGAAAATGCCAAAAAGCGGATTTCTGTAATAACATTGTTTTACCTTCTGAATTTTTAAGGCAAGCTATTGAAAACGTCAGAAAATTGGAGAAAGGAGTCTATGTAGTTGATTCGAGAGACTCATTTCATTATTGGACTCAACAAACCACTTACAGTGTTTCAGGTACAAAATGACCGTTTCTCGCTGAGAAAATGCCAAAAAGCGGATTTCTGTCATAACATTGATTTACCTTCTGATTTTTTAAGGCAAGCTATTGAAAACGTCAGAAAATTGGAGAAAGGAGTCTATGTAGTTGATTTGAAAGACTCATTTAATTATTGGACTCACCAAACCACTTACAGTGTTTCAGGTACAAAATGACTGTTTCTCGCTGAGAAACTGCCAAAAAGCGGATTTCTGTCATAACATTGATTTACCTTCTGATTTTTTAAGGCAAGCTATTGAAAACGTCAGAAAATTGGAGAAAGGAGTCTATGTAGTTTGATTTGAGAGACTCATTTCATTATTGGACTCACCAAACCACTTACAGTGTTTCAGGTACAAAATGACTGTTTCTCGCTGAGAAAATGCCAAAAAGCGGATTTCTGTCATAACATTGATTTACCTTCTGATTTTTTAAGGCAAGCTATTGAAAACGTTAGAAAATTGGAGAAAGGTGTCTATGTCGTTGATTTGAGCGACTCATTTCATTATTGGACTCACCAAACCACTTACAGTGTTTCAGGTACAAAATGACTGTTTCTCGCTGAGAAAATGCCAAAAAGCGGATTTCTGTCATAACATTGATTTACCTTCTGATTTTTCAAGGCAAGCTATTTAAAACGTCAGAAAATTGGAGAAAGGATTCTATGTAGTTGATTTGAGAGACTCATTTCATTATTTGACTCACCAAACCACTTACAGTGTTTCAGGTACAAAATGACTGTTTCTCGATGAGAAAATGCCAAAAAGCGGATTTCTGTCATAACATTGATTTACCTTCTGATTTTTCAAGGCAAGCTATTTAAAACGTCAGAAAATTGGAGAAAGGAGTCTATGTAGTTGATTTGAGAGACTCATTTCATTATTTGACTCACCAAACCACTTACAGTGTTTCAGGTACAAAATGACTGTTTCTCGCTGAGAAACTGCCAAAAAGTTGATTTCTGTCATAACATTGATTTACCTTCTGATTTTTTAAGGCAAGCTATTGAAAACGTTAGAAAATTGGAGAAAGGAGTCTATGTAGTTGATTTGAGAGCCTCATTTCATTATTGGACTAACCAAACCACTTACAGTGTTTCAGGTACAAAATGACTGTTTCTCGCTGAGAAAATGCCAAATAGCGGATTTCTGTCATAACGTTGATTTACCTTCTGTTTTTTAAGGCAAGCTATTGAAAACGTCAGAAAATTGGAGAAAGGAGTCTATGTAGTTGATTTGAGAGACTCATTTCATTATTGGACTCACCAAACCACTTACAGTGTTTCAGGTACAAAATGACCGTTTCTCGATGAGAAAATGCCAAAAGCGGATTTCTGTCATAACATTGTTTTACCTTCTGATTTTTTAAGGCAAGCTATTGAAAACGTCAGAAAATTGGAGAAAGGAGTCTATGTAGTTGATTTGAGAGACTCATTTCATTATTGGACTCACCAAACCACTTACAGTGTTTCAGGTACAAAATGACCGTTTCTCGATGAGAAAATGCCAAAAGCGGATTTCTGTCATAACATTGTTTTACCTTCTGATTTTTTAAGGCAAGCTATTGAAAACGTCAGAAAATTGGTGAAAGGAGTCTATGTAGTTGATTTGACTTTCTCATTTCATTATTGGACTCACCAAACCACTTACAGTGTTTCAGGTACAAAATGACTGTTTCTCGCTGAGAAACTGCCAAAAAGCGGATTTCTGTAATAACATTGTTTTACCTTCTGAATTTTCAAGGCAAGCTATTTAAAACGTTAGAAAATTGGAGAAAGGAGTCTATGTAGTTGATTTGAGGGACTCGTTTCATTATTGGACTCACCAAACCGCTTACAGTGTTTCATGTACAAAATGACTGTTTCTGGCTGAGCTACAGCTAAAAGCGGATTTTTGTGAAAACACTGTTTTACCTTCTGATTTTTTAAGACAAGCTATTGAAATAGTGACTCCTTTCATTAATGGATTCACCAAAACACTTAGAAAGTTTTCAAAGTTCCAACTGAGTGCAGCTAAATTCATCCGTGGAGCTCTGCCTCCATCCTGTGGGCAAAAAAATAAACTTCTCCAGGGCAGACAACACTGCAATTTCCCCCCTCTTTTCTGCTGATATTTTCAATTCTGGTGGAATAAAGCCAGTCAAAAAATATGCAAAAGGAGGGCCCCATAATTTCTAAGTCATTTTGATCATTTTTAGATTTTTAAATGTCATTTTAGACAAGTTGGGGGCCTTTTAATGCAGTATTTCTGCTGCTTTTTAACCCTGGCTGAAGTGCAATTTTCTCCTCTTTTCTTTCATTTTGCTGAAGTAAAGCCAGGAAAAACACGTGCAAAAGGCAGGCTGCATCATTGCTAAGCCATTTTGATCATTTTTAGATTTTTAGATTGTGATTTTAGACAAGTTTGAGCAATTTTAATGCGGCACTTCGGCTGCTGTTTTTGGCTGAGTCTGGAGTGAGATTTTCCCCTCTTTTCTTCTCATGTTTCTAATTTGGCTGAAGCAAATGAAGGCAAAAGATGCTCAAAAGACAAAGTCCATTTTTGTGAAGGAATTGTGTTTATTTTCAGATTTTTACACTTTATTTGAGAGCAGTTGGAGACATTTTAATGCTGTCATTCTGCCTTTTAGGCGAATGTGCAGTACCTCATTTTGTCCACAGCACGGCGCAGTGATGCACTCCCGGTAATGGGTGGGGGGGGGGGGGGGGGGGGGGGACCTGTGTTTCAGGTTCAAAATAACTGTTTCTTGCTGAGAAACAGCCAAAAAGCGGATTTCTGTGATAACACTGTTTTACCTTCTGATTTTTTAAGGCAAGCTATTGAAAACGTCAGAAAATTGGAGAAAGGAGTCTATGTAGTTGATTTGAGAGACTCATTTCATTATTGGACTCACCAAACCACTTACAGTGTTTCAGGTACAAAATGACTGTTTCTCGCTGAGAAAATGCCAAAAAGCGGATTTCTGTCATAACATTGATTTACCTTCTGATTTTTTAAGGCAAGCTATTGAAAACGTCAGAAAATTGGAGAAAGGAGTCTATGTAGTTGATTTGAGAGACTCATTTCATTATTGGACTCACCAAACCACTTACAGTGTTTCAGGTACAAAATGACTGTTTCTCGCTGAGAAAATGCCAAAAAGCGGATTTCTGTCATAACATTGTTTTACCTTCTGAATTTTTAAGGCAAGCTATTGAAAACGTCAGAAAATTGGAGAAAGGAGTCTATGTAGTTGATTCGAGAGACTCATTTCATTATTGGACTCACCAAACCACTTACAGTGTTTCAGGTACAAAATGACCGTTTCTCGCTGAGAAAATGCCAAAAAGCGGATTTCTGTCATAACATTGATTTACCTTCTGATTTTTTAAGGCAAGCTATTGAAAACGTCAGAAAATTGGAGAAAGGAGTCTCTGTAGTTGATTTGAGAGACTCATTTCATTATTGGACTCACCAAACCACTTACAGTGTTTCAGGTACAAAATGACTGTTTCTCGCTGAGAAAATGCCAAAAAGCGGATTTATGTAATAACATTGTTTTACCTTCTGATTTTTTAAGGCAAGCTATTGAAAACGTAAGAAAATTGGAGAAAGGAGTCTATGTAGTTGATTTGAGAGACTCATTTCATTATTGGACTCACCAAACCACTTACAGTGTTTCAGGTACAAAATGACTGTTTCTCGCTGAGAAACTGCCAAAAAGCGGATTTCTGTCATAACATTGATTTACCTTCTGATTTTTTAAGGCAAGCTATTGAAAACGTCAGAAAATTGGAGAAAGGAGTCTATGTAGTTGATTTGAGAGACTCATTTCATTATTGGACTCACCAAACCACATACAGTGTTTCAGGTACAAAATGACTGTTTCTCGCTGAGAAAATGCCAAAAAGCGGATTTCTGTCATAACATTGATTTACCTTCTGATTTTTTAAGGCAAGCTATTGAAAACGTCAGAAAATTGGAGAAAGGAGTCTATGTAGTTGATTTGAGAGACTCATTTCATTATTGGACTCACCAAACCACTTACAGTGTTTCAGGTACAAAATGACCGTTTCTCGATGAGAAAATGCCAAAAAGCGGATTTCTGTCATAACATTGTTTTACCTTCTGATTTTTTAAGGCAAGCTATTGAAAACGTCAGAAAATTGGAGAAAGGAGTCTATGTAGTTGATTTGACTTTCTCATTTCATTATTGGACTCACCAAACCACTTACAGTGTTTCAGGTACAAAATGACTGTTTCTCGCTGAGAAACTGCCAAAAAGCGGATTTCTGTAATAACATTGTTTTACCTTCTGAATTTTTAAGGCAAGCTATTGAAAACGTCAGAAAATTGGAGAAAGGAGTCTATGTAGTTGATTTGAGAGACTCATTTCATTATTGGACTCACCAAACCACTTACAGTGTTTCAGGTACAAAATGACTGTTTCTCGCTGAGAAAATGCCAAAAAGCGGATTTCTGTCATAACATTGATTTACCTTCTGATTTTTCAAGGCAAGCTATTTAAAACGTCAGAAAATTGGAGAAAGGAGTCTATGTAGTTGATTTGAGAGACTCATTTCATTATTTGACTCACCAAACCACTTACAGTGTTTCAGGTACAAAATGACTGTTTCTCGATGAGAAAATGCCAAAAAGCGGATTTCTGTCATAACATTGATTTACCTTCTGATTTTTCAAGGCAAGCTATTTAAAACGTTAGAAAATTGGAGAAAGGAGTCTATGTAGTTGATTTGAGAGACTCATTTCATTATTTGACTCACCAAACCACTTACAGTGTTTCAGGTACAAAATGACTGTTTCTCGCTGAGAAACTGCCAGAAAGTTGATTTCTGTCATAACATTGATTTACCTTCTGATTTTTTAAGGCAAGCTATTGAAAACGTTAGAAAATTGGAGAAAGGAGTCTATGTAGTTGATTTGAGAGCCTCATTTCATTATTGGACTAACCAAACCACTTACAGTGTTTCAGGTACAAAATGACTGTTTCTCGCTGAGAAAATGCCAAAAAGCGGATTTCTGTCATAACATTGATTTACCTTCTGAATTTTTTAAGGCAAGCTATTTAAAACGTCAGAAAATTGGAGAAAGGAGTCTATGTAGTTGATTTGAGAGACTCATTTCATTATTTGACTCACCAAACCACTTACAGTGTTTCAGGTACAAAATGACTGTTTCTCGATGAGAAAATGCCAAAAAGCGGATTTCTGTCATAACATTGATTTACCTTCTGATTTTTCAAGGCAAGCTATTTAAAACGTTAGAAAATTGGAGAAAGGAGTCTATGTAGTTGATTTGAGAGACTCATTTCATTATTTGACTCACCAAACCACTTACAGTGTTTCAGGTACAAAATGACTGTTTCTCGCTGAGAAAATGCCAAAAAGCGGATTTCTGTCATAACATTGATTTACCTTCTGATTTTTTAAGGCAAGCTATTGAAAACGTCAGAAAATTGGAGAAAGGAGTCTATGTACTTGATTTGAGAGACTCATTTCATTATTGGACTCACCAAACCACTTACAGTGTTTCAGGTACAAAATTACTGTTTCTCGCTGAGAAAATGCCAAAAAGCGGATTTCTGTAATAACATTGTTTTACCTTCTGAATTTTTAAGGCAAGCTATTGAAAACGTCAGAAAATTGGAGAAAGGAGTCTATGTAGTTGATTCGAGAGACTCATTTCATTATTGGACTCAACAAACCACTTACAGTGTTTCAGGTACAAAATGACCGTTTCTCGCTGAGAAAATGCCAAAAAGCGGATTTCTGTCATAACATTGATTTACCTTCTGATTTTTTAAGGCAAGCTATTGAAAACGTCAGAAAATTGGAGAAAGGAGTCTATGTAGTTGATTTGAAAGACTCATTTAATTATTGGACTCACCAAACCACTTACAGTGTTTCAGGTACAAAATGACTGTTTCTCGCTGAGAAACTGCCAAAAAGCGGATTTCTGTCATAACATTGATTTACCTTCTGATTTTTTAAGGCAAGCTATTGAAAACGTCAGAAAATTGGAGAAAGGAGTCTATGTAGTTTGATTTGAGAGACTCATTTCATTATTGGACTCACCAAACCACTTACAGTGTTTCAGGTACAAAATGACTGTTTCTCGCTGAGAAAATGCCAAAAAGCGGATTTCTGTCATAACATTGATTTACCTTCTGATTTTTTAAGGCAAGCTATTGAAAACGTTAGAAAATTGGAGAAAGGTGTCTATGTCGTTGATTTGAGCGACTCATTTCATTATTGGACTCACCAAACCACTTACAGTGTTTCAGGTACAAAATGACTGTTTCTCGCTGAGAAAATGCCAAAAAGCGGATTTCTGTCATAACATTGATTTACCTTCTGATTTTTCAAGGCAAGCTATTTAAAACGTCAGAAAATTGGAGAAAGGATTCTATGTAGTTGATTTGAGAGACTCATTTCATTATTTGACTCACCAAACCACTTACAGTGTTTCAGGTACAAAATGACTGTTTCTCGATGAGAAAATGCCAAAAAGCGGATTTCTGTCATAACATTGATTTACCTTCTGATTTTTCAAGGCAAGCTATTTAAAACGTCAGAAAATTGGAGAAAGGAGTCTATGTAGTTGATTTGAGAGACTCATTTCATTATTTGACTCACCAAACCACTTACAGTGTTTCAGGTACAAAATGACTGTTTCTCGATGAGAAAATGCCAAAAAGCGGATTTCTGTCATAACATTGATTTACCTTCTGATTTTTCAAGGCAAGCTATTTAAAACGTTAGAAAATTGGAGAAAGGAGTCTATGTAGTTGATTTGAGAGACTCATTTCATTATTTGACTCACCAAACCACTTACAGTGTTTCAGGTACAAAATGACTGTTTCTCGCTGAGAAACTGCCAGAAAGTTGATTTCTGTCATAACATTGATTTACCTTCTGATTTTTTAAGGCAAGCTATTGAAAACGTTAGAAAATTGGAGAAAGGAGTCTATGTAGTTGATTTGAGAGCCTCATTTCATTATTGGACTAACCAAACCACTTACAGTGTTTCAGGTACAAAATGACTGTTTCTCGCTGAGAAACTGCCAAAAAGTTGATTTCTGTCATAACATTGATTTACCTTCTGATTTTTTAAGGCAAGCTATTGAAAACGTTAGAAAATTGGAGAAAGGAGTCTATGTAGTTGATTTGAGAGCCTCATTTCATTATTGGACTAACCAAACCACTTACAGTGTTTCAGGTACAAAATGACTGTTTCTCGCTGAGAAAATGCCAAATAGCGGATTTCTGTCATAACGTTGATTTACCTTCTGATTTTTTAAGGCAAGCTATTGAAAACGTCAGAAAATTGGAGAAAGGAGTCTATGTAGTTGATTTGAGAGACTCATTTCATTATTGGACTCACCAAACCACTTACAGTGTTTAAGGTACAAAATGACCGTTTCTCGATGAGAAAATGCCAAAAGCGGATTTCTGTCATAACATTGTTTTACCTTCTGATTTTTTAAGGCAAGCTATTGAAAACGTCAGAAAATTGGAGAAAGGAGTCTATGTAGTTGATTTGACTTTCTCATTTCATTATTGGACTCACCAAACCACTTACAGTGTTTCAGGTACAAAATGACTGTTTCTCGCTGAGAAACTGCCAAAAAGCGGATTTCTGTAATAACATTGTTTTACCTTCTGAATTTTCAAGGCAAGCTATTTAAAACGTTAGAAAATTGGAGAAAGGAGTCTATGTAGTTGATTTGAGGGACTCGTTTCATTATTGGACTCACCAAACCGCTTACAGTGTTTCATGTACAAAATGACTGTTTCTCGCTGAGAAAATGCCAAAAAGCGGATTTCTGTCATAACATTGATTTACCTTCTGATTTTTCAAGGCAAGCTATTTAAAACGTCAGAAAATTGGAGAAAGGAGTCTATGTAGTTGATTTGAGAGACTCATTTCATTATTTGACTCACCAAACCACTTACAGTGTTTCAGGTACAAAATGACTGTTTCTCGATGAGAAAATGCCAAAAAGCGGATTTCTGTCATAACATTGATTTACCTTCTGATTTTTCAAGGCAAGCTATTTAAAACGTTAGAAAATTGGAGAAAGGAGTCTATGTAGTTGATTTGAGAGACTCATTTCATTATTTGACTCACCAAACCACTTACAGTGTTTCAGGTACAAAATGACTGTTTCTCGCTGAGAAACTGCCAGAAAGTTGATTTCTGTCATAACATTGATTTACCTTCTGATTTTTTAAGGCAAGCTATTGAAAACGTTAGAAAATTGGAGAAAGGAGTCTATGTAGTTGATTTGAGAGCCTCATTTCATTATTGGACTAACCAAACCACTTACAGTGTTTCAGGTACAAAATGACTGTTTCTCGCTGAGAAACTGCCAAAAAGTTGATTTCTGTCATAACATTGATTTACCTTCTGATTTTTTAAGGCAAGCTATTGAAAACGTTAGAAAATTGGAGAAAGGAGTCTATGTAGTTGATTTGAGAGCCTCATTTCATTATTGGACTAACCAAACCACTTACAGTGTTTCAGGTACAAAATGACTGTTTCTCGCTGAGAAAATGCCAAATAGCGGATTTCTGTCATAACGTTGATTTACCTTCTGATTTTTTAAGGCAAGCTATTGAAAACGTCAGAAAATTGGAGAAAGGAGTCTATGTAGTTGATTTGAGAGACTCATTTCATTATTGGACTCACCAAACCACTTACAGTGTTTCAGGTACAAAATGACCGTTTCTCGATGAGAAAATGCCAAAAGCGGATTTCTGTCATAACATTGTTTTACCTTCTGATTTTTTAAGGCAAGCTATTGAAAACGTCAGAAAATTGGAGAAAGGAGTCTATGTAGTTGATTTGACTTTCTCATTTCATTATTGGACTCACCAAACCACTTACAGTGTTTCAGGTACAAAATGACTGTTTCTCGCTGAGAAACTGCCAAAAAGCGGATTTCTGTAATAACATTGTTTTACCTTCTGAATTTTCAAGGCAAGCTATTTAAAACGTTAGAAAATTGGAGAAAGGAGTCTATGTAGTTGATTTGAGGGACTCGTTTCATTATTGGACTCACCAAACCGCTTACAGTGTTTCATGTACAAAATGACTGTTTCTCGCTGAGAAAATGCCAAAAAGCGGATTTCTGTCATAACATTGATTTACCTTCTGATTTTTCAAGGCAAGCTATTTAAAACGTCAGAAAATTGGAGAAAGGAGTCTATGTAGTTGATTTGAGAGACTCATTTCATTATTTGACTCACCAAACCACTTACAGTGTTTCAGGTACAAAATGACTGTTTCTCGATGAGAAAATGCCAAAAAGCGGATTTCTGTCATAACATTGATTTACCTTCTGATTTTTCAAGGCAAGCTATTTAAAACGTTAGAAAATTGGAGAAAGGAGTCTATGTAGTTGATTTGAGAGACTCATTTCATTATTTGACTCACCAAACCACTTACAGTGTTTCAGGTACAAAATGACTGTTTCTCGCTGAGAAACTGCCAGAAAGTTGATTTCTGTCATAACATTGATTTACCTTCTGATTTTTTAAGGCAAGCTATTGAAAACGTTAGAAAATTGGAGAAAGGAGTCTATGTAGTTGATTTGAGAGCCTCATTTCATTATTGGACTAACCAAACCACTTACAGTGTTTCAGGTACAAAATGACTGTTTCTCGCTGAGAAAATGCCAAAAAGCGGATTTCTGTCATAACATTGATTTACCTTCTGAATTTTTTAAGGCAATCTATTGAAAACGTCAGAAAATTGGAGAAAGGAGTCTATGTAGTTGATTTGAGGGACTCGTTTCATTATTGGACTCACCAAACCGCTTACAGTGTTTCATGTACAAAATGACTGTTTCTCTCTGAGAAAATGCCAAAAAGCGGATTTCTGTCATAACATTGATTTACCTTCTGAATTTTTTAAGGCAAGCTATTGAAAACGTCAGAAAATTGGAGAAAGGAGTCTATGTAGTTGATTTGAGTGACTCATTTCATTATTTGACTCACCAAACCACTTACAGTGTTTCAGGTACAAAATGACCGTTTCTCGATGAGAAAATGCCAAAAAGCGGATTTCTGTCATAACATTGATTTACCTTCTGATTTTTTAAGGCAAGCTATTGAAAACGTTAGAAAATCGGAGAAAGGAGTCTATGTAGTTGATTTGAGAGACTCATTTCATTATTGGACTCACCAAACCACTTACAGTGTTTCAGGTACAAAATGACTGTTTCTCGCTGAGAAACTGCCAAAAAGCGGATTTCTGTCATAACATTGATTATGACAGATCTGATTTTTCAAGGCAAGCTATTGAAAACGTCAGAAAATTGGAGAAAGGAGTCTATGTAGTTGATTTGAGTGACTCATTTCATTATTTGACTCACCAAACCACTTACAGTGTTTCAGGTACAAAATGACCGTTTCTCGATGAGAAAATGCCAAAAAGCGGATTTCTGTCATAACATTGATTTACCTTCTGATTTTTTAAGGCAAGCTATTGAAAACGTTAGAAAATCGGAGAAAGGAGTCTATGTAGTTTATTTGAGAGACTCATTTCATTATTGGACTCACCAAACCACTTACAGTGTTTCAGGTACAAAATGACTGTTTCTCGCTGAGAAAATGCCAAAAAGCGGATTTCTGTCATAACATTGATTATGACAGATCTGATTTTTCAAGGCAAGCTATTGAAAACGTCAGAAAATTGGAGAAAGGAGTCTATGTAGTTGATTTGAGAGACTCATTTCATTATTTGACTCACCAAACCACTTACAGTGTTTCAGGTACAAAATGACCGTTTCTCGATGAGAAAATGCCAAAAAGCAGATTTCTGTCATAACATTGTTTTACCTTCTGATTTTTTAAGGCAAGCTATTGAAAACGTCAGAAAATTGGAGAAAGGAGTCTATGTAGTTGATTTGAGAGCCTCATTTCATTATTGGACTCACCAAACCACTTACAGTGTTTCAGGTACAAAATGACTGTTTCTCGCTGAGAAAATGCCAAAAAGCGGATTTCTGTCATAACATTGATTTACCTTCTGATATTTTAAGGCAAGCTATTGAAAACGTTAGAAAATTGGAGAAAGGTGTCTATGTAGTTGATTTGAGCGACTCATTTCATTATTGGACTCACCAAACCACTTACAGTGTTTCAGGTACAAAATGACTGTTTCTCGCTGAGAAAATGCCAAAAAGCGGATTTCTGTCATAACATTGATTTACCTTCTGATTTTTCAAGGCAAGCTATTGAAAACGTCAGAAAATTGGAGAAAGGAGTCTATGTAGTTGATTTGAGAAACTCATTTCATTATTTGACTCACCAAACCACTTACAGTGTTTCAGGTACAAAATGACTGTTTCTCGCTGAGAAAATGCCAAAAAGCGGATTTCTGTCATAACATTGATTTACCTTCTGATTTTGCAAGGCAAGCTATTGAAAACGTCAGAAAATTGGAGAAAGGAGTCTATGTAGTTGATTTGAGAGACTCATTTCATTATTGGACTCACCAAACCACTTACAGTGTTTCAGGTACAAAATGACCGTTTCTCGCTGAGAAAATGCCAAAAAGCGGATTTCTGTAATAACATTGTTTTACCTTCTGATTTTTTAAGGCAAGCTATTGAAAACGTCAGAAAATTGGAGAAAGGAGTCTATGTAGTTGATTTGAGGGACTCATTTCATTATTGGACTCACCAAACCACTTACAGTGTTTCAGGTACAAAATGACTGTTTCTCGCTGAGAAAATGCCAAAAAGCGGATTTCTGTAATAACATTGTTTTACCTTCTGATTTTTTAAGGCAAGCTATTGAAAACGTCAGAAAATTGGAGAAAGGAGTCTATGTAGTTGATTTGAGAGCCTCATTTCATTATTGGACTCACCAAACCACTTACAGTGTTTCAGGTACAAAATGACTGTTTCCCGCTGAGAAAATGCCAAAAAGCGGATTTCTGTCATAACATTGATTTACCTTCTGATTTTTCAAGGCAAGCTATTGAAAACGTCAGAAAATTGGAGAAAGGTGTCTATGTAGTTGATTTGAGAGACTCATTTCATTATTGGACTCACCAAACCACTTACAGTGTTTCAGGTACAAAATGACTGTTTCTCGCTGAGAAAATGCCAAAAAGCGGATTTCTGTCATAACATTGATTTACCTTCTGATTTTTTAAGGCAAGCTATTGAAAACGTCAGAAAATTGGAGAAAGGAGTCTATGTAGTTTGATTTTAGAGACTCATTTCATTATTGGACTCACCAAACCACTTACAGTGTTTCAGGTACAAAATGACTGTTTCTCGCTGAGAAAATGCCAAAAAGCGGATTTCTGTCATAACATTGATTTACCTTCTGATTTTTTAAGGCAAGCTATTGAAAACGTTAGAAAATTGGAGAAAGGTGTCTATGTAGTTGATTTGAGCAACTCATTTCATTATTGGACTCACCAAACCACTTACAGTGTTTCAGGTACAAAATGACTGTTTCCCGCTGAGAAAATGCCAAAAAGCGGATTTCTGTCATAACATTGATTTACCTTCTGATTTTTCAAGGCAAGCTATTTAAAACGTTAGAAAATTGGAGAAAGGAGTCTATGTAGTTGATTTGAGAGACTCATTTCATTATTTGACTCACCAAACCACTTACAGTGTTTCAGGTACAAAATGACTGTTTCTCGCTGAGAAACTGCCAGAAAGTTGATTTCTGTCATAACATTGATTTACCTTCTGATTTTTTAAGGCAAGCTATTGAAAACGTTAGAAAATTGGAGAAAGGAGTCTATGTAGTTGATTTGAGAGCCTCATTTCATTATTGGACTAACCAAACCACTTACAGTGTTTCAGGTACAAAATGACTGTTTCTCGCTGAGAAAATGCCAAAAAGCGGATTTCTGTCATAACATTGATTTACCTTCTGAATTTTTTAAGGCAAGCTATTGAAAACGTCAGAAAATTGGAGAAAGGAGTCTATGTAGTTGATTTGAGGGAGTCGTTTCATTATTGGACTCACCAAACCGCTTACAGTGTTTCATGTACAAAATGACTGTTTCTCTCTGAGAAAATGCCAAAAAGCGGATTTCTGTCATAACATTGATTTACCTTCTGAATTTTTTAAGGCAAGCTATTGAAAACGTCAGAAAATTGGAGAAAGGAGTCTATGTAGTTGATTTGAGTGACTCATTTCATTATTTGACTCACCAAACCACTTACAGTGTTTCAGGTACAAAATGACCGTTTCTCGATGAGAAAATGCCAAAAAGCGGATTTCTGTCATAACATTGATTTACCTTCTGATTTTTTAAGGCAAGCTATTGAAAACGTTAGAAAATCGGAGAAAGGAGTCTATGTAGTTGATTTGAGAGACTCATTTCATTATTGGACTCACCAAACCACTTACAGTGTTTCAGGTACAAAATGACTGTTTCTCGCTGAGAAACTGCCAAAAAGCGGATTTCTGTCATAACATTGATTATGACAGATCTGATTTTTCAAGGCAAGCTATTGAAAACGTCAGAAAATTGGAGAAAGGAGTCTATGTAGTTGATTTGAGTGACTCATTTCATTATTTGACTCACCAAACCACTTACAGTGTTTCAGGTACAAAATGACCGTTTCTCGATGAGAAAATGCCAAAAAGCGGATTTCTGTCATAACATTGATTTACCTTCTGATTTTTTAAGGCAAGCTATTGAAAACGTTAGAAAATCGGAGAAAGGAGTCTATGTAGTTTATTTGAGGGACTCATTTCATTATTGGACTCACCAAACCACTTACAGTGTTTCAGGTACAAAATGACTGTTTCTCGCTGAGAAAATGCCAAAAAGCGGATTTCTGTCATAACATTGATTTACCTTCTGATATTTTAAGGCAAGCTATTGAAAACGTTAGAAAATTGGAGAAAGGTGTCTATGTAGTTGATTTGAGCGACTCATTTCATTATTGGACTCACCAAACCACTTACAGTGTTTCAGGTACAAAATGACTGTTTCTCGCTGAGAAAATGCCAAAAAGCGGATTTCTGTCATAACATTGATTTACCTTCTGATTTTTCAAGGCAAGCTATTGAAAACGTCAGAAAATTGGAGAAAGGAGTCTATGTAGTTGATTTGAGAAACTCATTTCATTATTTGACTCACCAAACCACTTACAGTGTTTCAGGTACAAAATGACTGTTTCTCGCTGAGAAAATGCCAAAAAGCGGATTTCTGTCATAACATTGATTTACCTTCTGATTTTTCAAGGCAAGCTATTGAAAACGTCAGAAAATTGGAGAAAGGAGTCTATGTAGTTTGATTTTAGAGACTCATTTCATTATTGGACTCACCAAACCACTTACAGTGTTTCAGGTACAAAATGACTGTTTCTCGCTGAGAAAATGCCAAAAAGCGGATTTCTGTCATAACATTGATTTACCTTCTGATTTTTTAAGGCAAGCTATTGAAAACGTTAGAAAATTGGAGAAAGGTGTCTATGTAGTTGATTTGAGCAACTCATTTCATTATTGGACTCACCAAACCACTTACAGTGTTTCAGGTACAAAATGACTGTTTCCCGCTGAGAAAATGCCAAAAAGCGGATTTCTGTCATAACATTGATTTACCTTCTGATTTTTCAAGGCAAGCTATTTAAAACGTTAGAAAATTGGAGAAAGGAGTCTATGTAGTTGATTTGAGAGACTCATTTCATTATTTGACTCACCAAACCACTTACAGTGTTTCAGGTACAAAATGACTGTTTCTCGCTGAGAAACTGCCAGAAAGTTGATTTCTGTCATAACATTGATTTACCTTCTGATTTTTTAAGGCAAGCTATTGAAAACGTTAGAAAATTGGAGAAAGGAGTCTATGTAGTTGATTTGAGAGCCTCATTTCATTATTGGACTAACCAAACCACTTACAGTGTTTCAGGTACAAAATGACTGTTTCTCGCTGAGAAAATGCCAAAAAGCGGATTTCTGTCATAACATTGATTTACCTTCTGAATTTTTTAAGGCAAGCTATTGAAAACGTCAGAAAATTGGAGAAAGGAGTCTATGTAGTTGATTTGAGGGAGTCGTTTCATTATTGGACTCACCAAACCGCTTACAGTGTTTCATGTACAAAATGACTGTTTCTCTCTGAGAAAATGCCAAAAAGCGGATTTCTGTCATAACATTGATTTACCTTCTGAATTTTTTAAGGCAAGCTATTGAAAACGTCAGAAAATTGGAGAAAGGAGTCTATGTAGTTGATTTGAGTGACTCATTTCATTATTTGACTCACCAAACCACTTACAGTGTTTCAGGTACAAAATGACCGTTTCTCGATGAGAAAATGCCAAAAAGCGGATTTCTGTCATAACATTGATTTACCTTCTGATTTTTTAAGGCAAGCTATTGAAAACGTTAGAAAATCGGAGAAAGGAGTCTATGTAGTTGATTTGAGAGACTCATTTCATTATTGGACTCACCAAACCACTTACAGTGTTTCAGGTACAAAATGACTGTTTCTCGCTGAGAAACTGCCAAAAAGCGGATTTCTGTCATAACATTGATTATGACAGATCTGATTTTTCAAGGCAAGCTATTGAAAACGTCAGAAAATTGGAGAAAGGAGTCTATGTAGTTGATTTGAGTGACTCATTTCATTATTTGACTCACCAAACCACTTACAGTGTTTCAGGTACAAAATGACCGTTTCTCGATGAGAAAATGCCAAAAAGCGGATTTCTGTCATAACATTGATTTACCTTCTGATTTTTTAAGGCAAGCTATTGAAAACGTTAGAAAATCGGAGAAAGGAGTCTATGTAGTTTATTTGAGGGACTCATTTCATTATTGGACTCACCAAACCACTTACAGTGTTTCAGGTACAAAATGACTGTTTCTCGCTGAGAAAATGCCAAAAAGCGGATTTCTGTCATAACATTGATTTACCTTCTGATATTTTAAGGCAAGCTATTGAAAACGTTAGAAAATTGGAGAAAGGTGTCTATGTAGTTGATTTGAGCGACTCATTTCATTATTGGACTCACCAAACCACTTACAGTGTTTCAGGTACAAAATGACTGTTTCTCGCTGAGAAAATGCCAAAAAGCGGATTTCTGTCATAACATTGATTTACCTTCTGATTTTTCAAGGCAAGCTATTGAAAACGTCAGAAAATTGGAGAAAGGAGTCTATGTAGTTGATTTGAGAAACTCATTTCATTATTTGACTCACCAAACCACTTACAGTGTTTCAGGTACAAAATGACTGTTTCTCGCTGAGAAAATGCCAAAAAGCGGATTTCTGTCATAACATTGATTTACCTTCTGATTTTTCAAGGCAAGCTATTGAAAACGTCAGAAAATTGGAGAAAGGAGTCTATGTAGTTTGATTTTAGAGACTCATTTCATTATTGGACTCACCAAACCACTTACAGTGTTTCAGGTACAAAATGACTGTTTCTCGCTGAGAAAATGCCAAAAAGCGGATTTCTGTCATAACATTGATTTACCTTCTGATTTTTTAAGGCAAGCTATTGAAAACGTTAGAAAATTGGAGAAAGGTGTCTATGTAGTTGATTTGAGAAACTCATTTCATTATTGGACTCACCAAACCACTTACAGTGTTTCAGGTACAAAATGACTGTTTCCCGCTGAGAAAATGCCAAAAAGCGGATTTCTGTCATAACATTGATTTACCTTCTGATTTTTTAAGGCAAGCTATTGAAAACGTCAGAAAATTGGAGAAAGGAGTCTATGTAGTTTGATTTTAGAGACTCATTTCATTATTGGACTCACCAAACCACTTACAGTGTTTCAGGTACAAAATGACTGTTTCTCGCTGAGAAAATGCCAAAAAGCGGATTTCTGTCATAACATTGATTTACCTTCTGATTTTTTAAGGCAAGCTATTGAAAACGTTAGAAAATTGGAGAAAGGTGTCTATGTAGTTGATTTGAGCAACTCATTTCATTATTGGACTCACCAAACCACTTACAGTGTTTCAGGTACAAAATGACTGTTTCTCGCTGAGAAAATGCCAAAAAGCGGATTTCTGTCATAACATTGATTTACCTTCTGATTTTTCAAGGCAAGCTATTGAAAACGTCAGAAAATTGGAGAAAGGTGTCTATGTAGTTGATTTGAGCAACTCATTTCATTATTGGACTCACCAAACCACTTACAGTGTTTCAGGTACAAAATGACTGTTTCTCGCTGAGAAAATGCCAAAAAGCGGATTTCTGTCATAACATTGATTTACCTTCTGATTTTTCAAGGCAAGCTATTGAAAACGTCAGAAAATTGGAGAAAGGAGTCTATGTAGTTGATTTGAGAGACTCATTTCATTATTTGACTCACCAAACCACTTACAGTGTTTCAGGTACAAAATGACTGTTTCTCGCTGAGAAAATGCCAAAAAGCGGATTTCTGTCATAACATTGATTTACCTTCTGATTTTTCAAGGCAAGCTATTGAAAACGTCAGAAAATTGGAGAAAGGAGTCTATGTAGTTGATTTGAGAGACTCATTTCATTATTGGACTCACCAAACCACTTACAGTGTTTCAGGTACAAAATGACTGTTTCTCGCTGAGAAAATGCCAAAAAGCGGATTTCTGTAATAACATTGTTTTACCTTCTGAATTTTTAAGGCAACCTATTGAAAACGTCAGAAAATTGGAGAAAGGAGTCTATGTAGTTTGATTTTAGAGACTCATTTCATTATTGGACTCACCAAACCACTTACAGTGTTTCAGGTACAAAATGACTGTTTCTCGCTGAGAAAATGCCAAAAAGCGGATTTCTGTCATAACATTGATTTACCTTCTGATTTTTTAAGGCAAGCTATTGAAAACGTCAGAAAATTGGAGAAAGGAGTCTATGTAGTTTGATTTTAGAGACTCATTTCATTATTGGACTCACCAAACCACTTACAGTGTTTCAGGTTAAAAATGACTGTTTCTCGCTGAGAAAATGCCAAAAAGCGGATTTCTGTCATAACATTGATTTACCTTCTGATTTTTTAAGGCAAGCTATTGAAAACGTCAGAAAATTGGAGAAAGGTGTCTATGTAGTTGATTTGAGCAACTCATTTCATTATTGGACTCACCAAACCACTTACAGTGTTTCAGGTACAAAATGACTGTTTCTCGCTGAGAAAATGCCAAAAAGCGGATTTCTGTCATAACATTGATTTACCTTCTGATTTTTCAAGGCAAGCTATTGAAAACGTCAGAAAATTGGAGAAAGGAGTCTATGTAGTTGATTTGAGAGACTCATTTCATTATTTGACTCACCAAACCACTTACAGTGTTTCAGGTACAAAATGACTGTTTCTCGCTGAGAAAATGCCAAAAAGCGGATTTCTGTCATAACATTGATTTACCTTCTGATTTTTCAAGGCAAGCTATTGAAAACTTCAGAAAATTGGAGAAAGGAGTCTATGTAGTTGATTTGAGAGACTCATTTCATTATTGGACTCACCAAACCACTTACAGTGTTTCAGGTACAAAATGACTGTTTCTCGCTGAGAAAATGCCAAAAAGCGGATTTCTGTAATAACATTGTTTTACCTTCTGAATTTTTAAGGCAACCTATTGAAAACGTCAGAAAATTGGAGAAAGGAGTCTATGTAGTTGATTTGAGAGACTCATTTCATTATTGGACTCACCAAACCACTTACAGTGTTTCAGGTACAAAATGACTGTTTCTCGCTGAGAAAATGCCAAAAAGCGGATTTCTGTCATAACATTGATTTACCTTCTGATTTTTTAAGGCAACCTTCTGTTTTTTTAAGGCAAGCTATTGAAAACGTCAGAAAATTGGAGAAAGGAGTCTATGTAGTTGATTTGAGAGACTCATTTCATTATTGGACTCACCAAACCACTTACCTGTGTTTCAGGTTGAAAATGACTGTTTCTGGCTGAGATAAAAGCGGATTTTTGTGAAAACACTGTTTTACCTTCTGATTTTTTAAGGCAAGCTATGGAAAACGTCAGAAAATTGAAGGAGAGAGTCTATATAGTTGATTTGAGTGACTAATTTCATTATTGGACTCACCAAACCACTTACCTTTTCTCTCTTTTGTCCATGTTGCAGCATCCTTTGCCGGACACCGGAACCTGCAGGTGGTCGTGGGTGGCTTGTAGCTTGCATTACGGAGCACAAGTCTTTCCCCGACCCTGCACCCCAACCTGGGACTTGCTGATTGGGCCGGAGCTTCGGGAGCTGCGTGCTGGCCTGCGGTCCCCACCCCCGGTCATCCCGTTGCTGCTTCCACCTGCCTGCGGTCCCCACCCCTGGTCATCCCGTGGCTGCTTCCACCTGCCTGCTGTGCTGTTGCCGTCCCTGACCCACCAGTCTGGCCCTCGGCAGGAGGGTCCCCCCTTATGAGCCTGGTCCTGCTCAAGGTTTCTTCCCTCCTAAAGGGGAGTTTTTCCTTGCCACTGTTTGGCTTAAGGTTTTTCTCCCACTAGGGGAGTTTTTACCTGCCATTGTTTATGTAATAACTGCTCGGGGGTCATGTTCTGGGTGTGGGTCTCTGTAAAGCGTCTAGAGACAACTCTGTTGTATTAGACGCTATATAAATAAAATTGAATTGAATTGAATTGAATTACCTGTGTTTCAGGTTGAAAATGACTGTTTCTGGCTGAGATAAAAGCGGATTTTTGTGAAAACACTGTTTTACCTTCTGGTTTTTTAAGGCAAGCTATTGAAAACGTCAGAAAATTGAATGACGGAGTCTATATAGTTGATTTGAGTGACTCATTTCATTATTGGACTCACCAAACAACTTACCTGTGTTTCAGGTTGAAAATGACTGTTTCTGGCTGAGATACAGCTAAAAGCGGATTTTTGTAAAAACACTGTTTTACCTTCTGATTTTTTAAGACAAGCTATTGAAAACGTCAGAAAATTGGAGAAAGGAGTCTATGTAGTTGATTTGAGAGCCTCATTTCATTATTGGACTCACCAAACCACTTACAGTGTTTCAGGTACAAAATGACTGTTTCTCGCTGAGAAAATGCCAAAAAGCGGATTTCTGTCATAACATTGATTTACCTTCTGATATTTTAAGGCAAGCTATTGAAAACGTTAGAAAATTGGAGAAAGGTGTCTATGTAGTTGATTTGAGCGACTCATTTCATTATTGGACTCACCAAACCACTTACAGTGTTTCAGGTACAAAATGACTGTTTCTCGCTGAGAAAATGCCAAAAAGCGGATTTCTGTCATAACATTGATTTACCTTCTGATTTTTCAAGGCAAGCTATTGAAAACGTCAGAAAATTGGAGAAAGGAGTCTATGTAGTTGATTTGAGAAACTCATTTCATTATTTGACTCACCAAACCACTTACAGTGTTTCAGGTACAAAATGACTGTTTCTCGCTGAGAAAATGCCAAAAAGCGGATTTCTGTCATAACATTGATTTACCTTCTGATTTTTCAAGGCAAGCTATTGAAAACGTCAGAAAATTGGAGAAAGGAGTCTATGTAGTTTGATTTTAGAGACTCATTTCATTATTGGACTCACCAAACCACTTACAGTGTTTCAGGTACAAAATGACTGTTTCTCGCTGAGAAAATGCCAAAAAGCGGATTTCTGTCATAACATTGATTTACCTTCTGATTTTTTAAGGCAAGCTATTGAAAACGTTAGAAAATTGGAGAAAGGTGTCTATGTAGTTGATTTGAGAAACTCATTTCATTATTGGACTCACCAAACCACTTACAGTGTTTCAGGTACAAAATGACTGTTTCTCGCTGAGAAAATGCCAAAAAGCGGATTTCTGTCATAACATTGATTTACCTTCTGATTTTTCAAGGCAAGCTATTGAAAACGTCAGAAAATTGGAGAAAAGTGTCTATGTAGTTGATTTGAGCAACTCATTTCATTATTGGACTCACCAAACCACTTACAGTGTTTCAGGTACAAAATGACTGTTTCTCGCTGAGAAAATGCCAAAAAGCGGATTTCTGTCATAACATTGATTTACCTTCTGATTTTTCAAGGCAAGCTATTGAAAACGTCAGAAAATTGGAGAAAGGAGTCTATGTAGTTGATTTGAGAGACTCATTTCATTATTTGACTCACCAAACCACTTACAGTGTTTCAGGTACAAAATGACTGTTTCTCGCTGAGAAAATGCCAAAAAGCGGATTTCTGTCATAACATTGATTTACCTTCTGATTTTTCAAGGCAAGCTATTGAAAACGTCAGAAAATTGGAGAAAGGAGTCTATGTAGTTGATTTGAGAGACTCTTTTCATTATTGGACTCACCAAACCACTTACAGTGTTTCAGGTACAAAATGACTGTTTCTCGCTGAGAAAATGCCAAAAAGCGGATTTCTGTAATAACATTGTTTTACCTTCTGAATTTTTAAGGCAACCTATTGAAAACGTCAGAAAATTGGAGAAAGGAGTCTATGTAGTTTGATTTTAGAGACTCATTTCATTATTGGACTCACCAAACCACTTACAGTGTTTCAGGTACAAAATGACTGTTTCTCGCTGAGAAAATGCCAAAAAGCGGATTTCTGTCATAACATTGATTTACCTTCTGATTTTTTAAGGCAAGCTATTGAAAACGTCAGAAAATTGGAGAAAGGAGTCTATGTAGTTTGATTTTAGAGACTCATTTCATTATTGGACTCACCAAACCACTTACAGTGTTTCAGGTTAAAAATGACTGTTTCTCGCTGAGAAAATGCCAAAAAGCGGATTTCTGTCATAACATTGATTTACCTTCTGATTTTTTAAGGCAAGCTATTGAAAACGTCAGAAAATTGGAGAAAGGTGTCTATGTAGTTGATTTGAGCAACTCATTTCATTATTGGACTCACCAAACCACTTACAGTGTTTCAGGTACAAAATGACTGTTTCTCGCTGAGAAAATGCCAAAAAGCGGATTTCTGTCATAACATTGATTTACCTTCTGATTTTTCAAGGCAAGCTATTGAAAACGTCAGAAAATTGGAGAAAGGAGTCTATGTAGTTGATTTGAGAGACTCATTTCATTATTTGACTCACCAAACCACTTACAGTGTTTCAGGTACAAAATGACTGTTTCTCGCTGAGAAAATGCCAAAAAGCGGATTTCTGTCATAACATTGATTTACCTTCTGATTTTTCAAGGCAAGCTATTGAAAACTTCAGAAAATTGGAGAAAGGAGTCTATGTAGTTGATTTGAGAGACTCATTTCATTATTGGACTCACCAAACCACTTACAGTGTTTCAGGTACAAAATGACTGTTTCTCGCTGAGAAAATGCCAAAAAGCGGATTTCTGTAATAACATTGTTTTACCTTCTGAATTTTTAAGGCAACCTATTGAAAACGTCAGAAAATTGGAGAAAGGAGTCTATGTAGTTGATTTGAGAGACTCATTTCATTATTGGACTCACCAAACCACTTACAGTGTTTCAGGTACAAAATGACTGTTTCTCGCTGAGAAAATGCCAAAAAGCGGATTTCTGTCATAACATTGATTTACCTTCTGATTTTTTAAGGCAACCTTCTGTTTTTTTAAGGCAAGCTATTGAAAACGTCAGAAAATTGGAGAAAGGAGTCTATGTAGTTGATTTGAGAGACTCATTTCATTATTGGACTCACCAAACCACTTACCTGTGTTTCAGGTTGAAAATGACTGTTTCTGGCTGAGATAAAAGCGGATTTTTGTGAAAACACTGTTTTACCTTCTGATTTTTTAAGGCAAGCTATGGAAAACGTCAGAAAATTGAAGGAGAGAGTCTATATAGTTGATTTGAGTGACTAATTTCATTATTGGACTCACCAAACCACTTACCTTTTCTCTCTTTTGTCCATGTTGCAGCATCCTTTGCCGGACACCGGAACCTGCAGGTGGTCGTGGGTGGCTTGTAGCTTGCATTACGGAGCACAAGTCTTTCCCCGACCCTGCACCCCAACCTGGGACTTGCTGATTGGGCCGGAGCTTCGGGAGCTGCGTGCTGGCCTGCGGTCCCCACCCCCGGTCATCCCGTTGCTGCTTCCACCTGCCTGCGGTCCCCACCCCTGGTCATCCCGTGGCTGCTTCCACCTGCCTGCTGTGCTGTTGCCGTCCCTGACCCACCAGTCTGGCCCTCGGCAGGAGGGTCCCCCCTTATGAGCCTGGTCCTGCTCAAGGTTTCTTCCCTCCTAAAGGGGAGTTTTTCCTTGCCACTGTTTGGCTTAAGGTTTTTCTCCCACTAGGGGAGTTTTTACCTGCCATTGTTTATGTAATAACTGCTCGGGGGTCATGTTCTGGGTGTGGGTCTCTGTAAAGCGTCTAGAGACAACTCTGTTGTATTAGACGCTATATAAATAAAATTGAATTGAATTGAATTGAATTACCTGTGTTTCAGGTTGAAAATGACTGTTTCTGGCTGAGATAAAAGCGGATTTTTGTGAAAACACTGTTTTACCTTCTGGTTTTTTAAGGCAAGCTATTGAAAACGTCAGAAAATTGAATGACGGAGTCTATATAGTTGATTTGAGTGACTCATTTCATTATTGGACTCACCAAACAACTTACCTGTGTTTCAGGTTGAAAATGACTGTTTCTGGCTGAGATACAGCTAAAAGCGGATTTTTGTAAAAACACTGTTTTACCTTCTGATTTTTTAAGACAAGCTATTGAAAACGTCAGAAAATTGAAGGAGGGAGTCTATATAGTTGATTTGAGTGAATCATTTCATTATTGGACTCACCAAACAACTTACCTGTGTTTCAGGTTGAAAATGACTGTTTCTGGCTGAGCTACAGCTAAAAGCGGATTTTTGTGAAAACACTGTTTTACCTTCTGATTTTTTAAGACAAGCTATTGAAAGAGTGACTCCTTTCATTAATGGATTCACCAAAACACTTAGAAAGTTTTCAAAGTTCCAACTGAGTGCAGCTAAATTCATCCGTGGAGCTCTGCCTCCATCCTGTGGGCAAAAAAAGAAACTTCTCCAGGGCAGACAACACTGCAATTTCCCCCCTCTTTTCTGCTGATATTTTCAATTCTGGTGGAATAAAGCCAGTCAAAAAATATGCAAAAGGAGGGCCCCATAATTTCTAAGTCATTTTGATCATTTTTAGATTTTTAAATGTCATTTTAGACAAGTTGGGGGCCTTTTAATGCAGTATTTCTGCTGCTTTTTAACCCTGGCTGAAGTGCAATTTTCTCCTCTTTTCTTTCATTTTGCTGAAGTAAAGCCAGGAAAAACACGTGCAAAAGGCAGGCTGCATCATTGCTAAGCCATTTTGATCATTTTTAGATTTTTAGATTGTGATTTTAGACAAGTTTGAGCAATTTTAATGCGGCACTTCGGCTGCTGTTTTTGGCTGAGTCTGGAGTGAGATTTTCCCCTCTTTTCTTCTCATGTTTCTAATTTGGCTGAAGCAAATGAAGGCAAAAGATGCTCAAAAGACAAAGTCCATTTTTGTGAAGGAATTGTGTTTATTTTCAGATTTTTACACTTTATTTGAGAGCAGTTGGAGACATTTTAATGCTGTCATTCTGCCTTTTAGGCGAATGTGCAGTACCTCATTTTGTCCACAGCACGGCGCAGTGATGCACTCCCGGTAATGGGTGGGGGGGGGGTATGGGGGGGGGGGGAGACCTGTGTTTCAGGTTCAAAATAACTGTTTCTTGCTGAGAAACAGCCAAAAAGCGGATTTCTGTGATAACACTGTTTTACCTTCTGATTTTTTAAGGCAAGCTATGGAAAACGTCAGAAAATTGAAGGAGAGAGTCTATATAGTTGATTTGAGTGACTAATTTCATTATTGGACTCACCAAACCACTTACCTGTGCTTCAGGTTGAAAATGACTGTTTCTGGCTGAGATAAAAGCGGATTTTTGAAAAGAAAGTTTTCAAAGTTCCAACTGAGTGCAGCTAAATTCATCTGTGGAGCTCTGCCTCCATCTTGTGGGCAAAAAAAGAAACTTCTCCAGGGCAGACAACACTGCAATTTCCCCCCTCTTTTCTGCTGATATTTTCAATTCTGGTGGAGTAAAGCCAGTCAAAAAATATGCAAAAGGAGGGCCCCATCATTTCTAAGTCATTTTGATCTTTTTTAGATTTTTAAATGTCATTTTAGACAAGTTGGAGGCATTTTAATGCAGTATTTCTGCTGCTTTTTAACCCTGGCTGAAGTGCAATTTTTTTCCTCTTTTCTTTCATTTTGCTGAAGTAAAGCCAGGAAAAACACGTGCAAAAGGCAGGCTGCATCATTGCTAAGCCATTTTGATCATTTTTAGATTTTTAGATTGTGATTTTAGACAAGTTTGAGCAATTTTAATGCGGCATTTCGGCTGCTGTTTTTGGCTGAGTCTGGAGTGAGATTTTCCCCTCTTTTCTTCTCATGTTTCTAATTTGGCTGAAGCAAATGAAGGCAAAAAATGCTCAAAAGACAAAGCCCATTTTTGTGAAAACACTGTTTTACCTTCTGATTTTTTAAGGCAAGCTATTGAAAGAGTGACTCCTTTCATTATTGGACTCACCAAACCACTTAGAAAGTTTTCAAAGTTCCAACTGAGTGCAGCTAAATTCATCCGTGGATCTCTGCCTCCATCTTGTGGGCAAAAAAAGAAACTTCTCCAGGGCAGACAACACTGCAATTTCCTCCCTCTTTTCTGCTGATATTTTCAATTCTGGTGGAGTAAAGCCAGTCAAAAAATATGCAAAAGGAGGGCCCCATCATTACTAAGTAATTTTGATCATTTTTAGATTTTTAAATGTCATTTTAGACAAGTTGGAGGCATTTTAATGCAGTATTTCTGCTGCTTTTTAACCCTGGCTGAAGTGCAATTTTCTCCTCTTTTCTTTAATTTTGCTGAAATAAAGCCAGGAAAAACACGTGCAAAAGGCAGGCCGCATCATTGCTAAGCCAGTTTGATCATTTTTAGATTTTTAGATTGTGATTTTAGACAAGTTTGAGTAATTTTAATGCGGCATTTCGGCTGCTGTTTTTGGCTGAGTCTGGAGTGAGATTTTCCCTTCTTTTCTTGTCATGTTTCTAATTTGGCTGAAGCAAATGAAGGAAAAAAATGCTCAAAAGACAAAGCCCATTTTTGTGAAGGAATTGTGTTTATTTTCAGATTTTTACACTTTATTTCAGAGCAGTTGGAGACATTTTAATGCTGTCATTCTGCCTTTTAGGCGAATGTGCAGTACCTCATTTTGTCCACAGCACGGCGCAGTGATGCGGTCCCGGTAATGGGTGGGGGGGGGGGGGGGGAGACCTGTGTTTCAGGTTCAAAATAACTGTCTCTCGCTGAGAAACAGCCAAAAAGCGGATTTCTGTGATAACACTGTTTTACCTTCTGATTTTTTAAGGCAAGCTATGGAAAACGTCAGAAAATTGAAGGAGAGAGTCTATATAGTTGATTTGAGTGACTAATTTCATTATTGGACTCACCAAACCACTTACCTGTGTTTCAGGTTGAAAATTACCTTTTCTGGCTGAGATAAAAGCGGATTTTTGTGAAAACACTGTTTTACCTTCTGATTTTTTAAGGCAAGCTATTGAAAACGTCAGAAAATTGAAGGAGGGAGTCTATATAGTTGATTTGAGTGACTCATTTCATTATTGGACTCAGCAAACCACTTACCTGTGTTTCAGGTTGAAAATGACTGTTTCTGGCTGAGATAAAAGCGGATTTTTGTGAAAACATTGTTTTACCTTCTGATTTTTTAAGACAAGCTATTGAAAACGTCAGAAAATTGGAGAAAGGAGTCTATATAGTCTATTTGAGTGACTCCTTTCATTATTTGACTCAGCAAACCACTTACCTGTGCTTCAGGTTGAAAATGACTGTTTCTCGCTGAGAAAATGCCAAAAAGCGGATTTCTGTCATAACATTGATTTACCTTCTGATTTTTCAAGGCAAGCTATTGAAAACGTCAGAAAATTGGAGAAAGGAGTCTATGTAGTTGATTTGAGAGACTCATTTCATTATTGGACTCACCAAACCACTTACAGTGTTTCAGGTACAAAATGACTGTTTCTCGCTGAGAAAATGCCAAAAAGCGGATTTCTGTAATAACATTGTTTTACCTTCTGAATTTTTAAGGCAAGCTATTGAAAACGTCAGAAAATTTGAGAAAGGAGTCTATGTAGTTGATTCGAGAGACTCATTTCATTATTGGACTCACCAAACCACTTACAGTGTTTCAGGTACAAAATGACTGTTTCTCGCTGAGAAACTGCCAAAAAGTTGATTTCTGTCATAACGTTGATTTACCTTCTGATTTTTTAAGGCAAGCTATTGAAAACGTTAGAAAATTGGAGAACGGAGTCTATGTAGTTGATTTGAGAGCCTCATTTCATTATTGGACTCACCAAACCACTTACAGTGTTTCAGGTACAAAATGACTGTTTCTCGCTGAGAAAATGCCAAAAAGCGGATTTTTGTCATAACATTGATTTACCTTCTGATTTTTCAAGGCAAGCTATTGAAAACGTCAGAAAATTGGAGAAAGGAGTCTATGTAGTTGATTTGAGAGACTCATTTCATTATTGGACTCACCAAACCACTTACAGTCTTTCAGGTACATAATGACTGTTTCTCGCTGAGAAAATGCCAAAAAGCGGATTTCTCTAATAACATTGTTTTACCTTCTGAATTTTTAAGGCAAGCTATTGAAAACGTCAGAAAATTGGAGAAAGGAGTCTATGTAGTTGATTCGAGAGACTCATTTCATTATTGGACTCACCAAACCACTTACAGTGTTTCAGGTACAAAATGACCGTTTCTCGCTGAGAAAATGCCAAAAAGCGGATTTCTGTCATAACATTGATTTACCTTCAGATTTTTTAAGGCAAGCTATTGAAAACGTCAGAAAATTGGAGAAAGGAGTCTATGTAGTTGATTTGAGAGACTCATTTCATTATTGGACTCACCAAACCACATACAGTGTTTCAGGTACAAAATGACTGTTTCTCGCTGAGAAAATGCCAAAAAGCGGATTTCTGTAATAACATTGTTTTACCTTCTGAATTTTTAAGGCAACCTATTGAAAACGTCAGAAAATTGGAGAAAGGAGTCTATGTAGTTGATTTGAGAGACTCATTTCATTATTGGACTCACCAAACCACTTACAGTGTTTCAGGTACAAAATGACTGTTTCTCGCTGAGAAAATGCCAAAAAGCGGATTTCTGTCATAACATTGATTTACCTTCTGATTTTTTAAGGCAAGCTATTGAAAACGTCAGAAAATTGGAGAAAGGAGTCTATGTAGTTGATTTGAGAGACTCATTTCATTATTGGACTCACCAAACCACTTACAGTGTTTCAGGTACAAAATGACTGTTTCTCGCTGAGAAAATGCCAAAAAGCGGATTTCTGTCATAACATTGATTTACCTTCTGATTTTTTAAGGCAAGCTATTGAAAACGTTAGAAAATTGGAGAAAGGAGTCTATGTAGTTGATTTGAGAGCCTCATTTCATTATTGGACTCACCAAACCACTTACAGTGTTTCAGGTACAAAATGACTGTTTCTCGCTGAGAAAATGCCAAAAAGCGGATTTCTGTCATAACATTGATTTACCTTCTGATTTTTCAAGGCAAGCTATTGAAAACGTCAGAAAATTGGAGAAAGGAGTCTATGTAGTTGATTTGAGAGACTCATTTCATTATTGGACTCACCAAACCACTTACAGTGTTTCAGGTACATAATGACTGTTTCTCGCTGAGAAAATGCCAAAAAGCGGATTTCTGTAATAACATTGTTTTACCTTCTGAATTTTTAAGGCAAGCTATTGAAAACGTCAGAAAATTGGAGAAAGGAGTCTATGTAGTTGATTCGAGAGACTCATTTCATTATTGGACTCACCAAACCACTTACAGTGTTTCAGGTACAAAATGACCGTTTCTCGCTGAGAAAATGCCAAAAAGCGGATTTCTGTCATAACATTGATTTACCTTCTGATTTTTTAAGGCAAGCTATTGAAAACGTCAGAAAATTGGAGAAAGGAGTCTATGTAGTTGATTTGAGAGACTCATTTCATTATTGGACTCACCAAACCACTTACAGTGTTTCAGGTACAAAATGACTGTTTCTCGCTGAGAAAATGCCAAAAAGCGGATTTCTGTAATAACATTGTTTTACCTTCTGAATTTTTAAGGCAACCTATTGAAAACGTCAGAAAATTGGAGAAAGGAGTCTATGTAGTTGATTTGAGAGACTCATTTCATTATTGGACTCACCAAACCACTTACAGTGTTTCAGGTACAAAATGACTGTTTCTCGCTGAGAAAATGCCAAAAAGCGGATTTCTGTCATAACATTGATTTACCTTCTGATTTTTTAAGGCAAGCTATTGAAAACGTCAGAAAATTGGAGAAAGGAGTCTATGTAGTTGATTTGAGAGACTCATTTCATTATTGGACTCACCAAACCACTTACAGTGTTTCAGGTACAAAATGACTGTTTCTCGCTGAGAAAATGCCAAAAAGCGGATTTCTGTCATAACATTGATTTACCTTCTGATTTTTTAAGGCAAGCTATTGAAAACGTTAGAAAGTTGGAGAAAGGAGTCTATGTAGTTGATTTGAGAGACTCATTTCATTATTGGACTCACCAAACCACTTACCTGTGTTTCAGGTTGAAAATGACTGTTTCTGGCTGAGATAAAAGCGGATTTTTGTGAAAACACTGTTTTACCTTCTGATTTTTTAAGGCAAGCTATGGAAAACGTCAGAAAATTGAAGGAGAGAGTCTATATAGTTGATTTGAGTGACTAATTTCATTATTGGACTCACCAAACCACTTACCTTTTCTCTCTTTTGTCCATGTTGCAGCATCCTTTGCCGGACACCGGAACCTGCAGGTGGTCGTGGGTGGCTTGTAGCTTGCATTACGGAGCACAAGTCTTTCCCCGACCCTGCACCCCAACCTGGGACTTGCTGATTGGGCCGGAGCTTCGGGAGCTGCGTGCTGGCCTGCGGTCCCCACCCCCGGTCATCCCGTTGCTGCTTCCACCTGCCTGCGGTCCCCACCCCTGGTCATCCCGTGGCTGCTTCCACCTGCCTGCTGTGCTGTTGCCGTCCCTGACCCACCAGTCTGGCCCTCGGCAGGAGGGTCCCCCCTTATGAGCCTGGTCCTGCTCAAGGTTTCTTCCCTCCTAAAGGGGAGTTTTTCCTTGCCACTGTTTGGCTTAAGGTTTTTCTCCCACTAGGGGAGTTTTTACCTGCCATTGTTTATGTAATAACTGCTCGGGGGTCATGTTCTGGGTGTGGGTCTCTGTAAAGCGTCTAGAGACAACTCTGTTGTATTAGACGCTATATAAATAAAATTGAATTGAATTGAATTGAATTACCTGTGTTTCAGGTTGAAAATGACTGTTTCTGGCTGAGATAAAAGCGGATTTTTGTGAAAACACTGTTTTACCTTCTGATTTTTTAAGGCAAGCTATTGAAAACGTCAGAAAATTGAAGGACGGAGTCTATATAGTTGATTTGAGTGACTCATTTCATTATTGGACTCACCAAACAACTTACCTGTGTTTCAGGTTGAAAATGACTGTTTCTGGCTGAGATACAGCTAAAAGCGGATTTTTGTGAAAACACTGTTTTACCTTCTGATTTTTTAAGACAAGCTATTGAAAACGTCAGAAAATTGAAGGAGGGAGTCTATATAGTTGATTTGAGTGAATCATTTCATTATTGGACTCACCAAACAACTTACCTGTGTTTCAGGTTGAAAATGACTGTTTCTGGCTGAGCTACAGCTAAAAGCGGATTTTTGTGAAAACACTGTTTTACCTTCTGATTTTTTAAGACAAGCTATTGAAAGAGTGACTCCTTTCATTAATGGATTCACCAAAACACTTAGAAAGTTTTCAAAGTTCCAACTGAGTGCAGCTAAATTCATCCGTGGAGCTCTGCCTCCATCTTGTGGGCAAAAAAATAAACTTCTCCAGGGCAAACAACACTGCAATTTCCCCCCTCTTTTCTGCTGATATTTTCAATTCTGGTGGAATAAAGCCAGTCAAAAAATATGCAAAAGGAGGGCCCCATAATTTCTAAGTCATTTTGATCATTTTTAGATTTTTAAATGTCATTTTAGACAAGTTGGGGGCCTTTTAATGCAGTATTTCTGCTGCTTTTTAACCCTGGCTGAAGTGCAATTTTCTCCTCTTTTCTTTCATTTTGCTGAAGTAAAGCCAGGAAAAACACGTGCAAAAGGCAGGCTGCATCATTGCTAAGCCATTTTGATCATTTTTAGATTTTTAGATTGTGATTTTAGACAAGTTTGAGCAATTTTAATGCGGCACTTCGGCTGCTGTTTTTGGCTGAGTCTGGAGTGAGATTTTCCCCTCTTTTCTTCTCATGTTTCTAATTTGGCTGAAGCAAATGAAGGCAAAAGATGCTCAAAAGACAAAGTCCATTTTTGTGAAGGAATTGTGTTTATTTTCAGATTTTTACACTTTATTTGAGAGCAGTTGGAGACATTTTAATGCTGTCATTCTGCCTTTTAGGCGAATGTGCAGTACCTCATTTTGTCCACAGCACGGCGCAGTGATGCACTCCCGGTAATGGGTGGGGGGGGGGGGGGGGGGGACCTGTGTTTCAGGTTCAAAATAACTGTTTCTTGCTGAGAAACAGCCAAAAAGCGGATTTCTGTGATAACACTGTTTTACCTTCTGATTTTTTAAGGCAAGCTATGGAAAACGTCAGAAAATTGAAGGAGAGAGTCTATATAGTTGATTTGAGTGACTAATTTCATTATTGGACTCACCAAACCACTTACCTGTGCTTCAGGTTGAAAATGACTGTTTCTGGCTGAGATAAAAGCGGATTTTTGAAAAGAAAGTTTTCAAAGTTCCAACTGAGTGCAGCTAAATTCATCTGTGGAGCTCTGCCTCCATCTTGTGGGCAAAAAAAGAAACTTCTCCAGGGCAGACAACACTGCAATTTCCCCCCTCTTTTCTGCTGATATTTTCAATTCTGGTGGAGTAAAGCCAGTCAAAAAATATGCAAAAGGAGGGCCCCATCATTTCTAAGTCATTTTGGTCATTTTTAGATTTTTAAATGTCATTTTAGACAAGTTGGAGGCATTTTAATGCAGTATTTCTGCTGCTTTTTAACCCTGGCTGAAGTGCAATTTTCTCCTCTTTTCTTTCATTTTGCTGAAGTAAAGCCAGGGAAAAACACGTGCAAAAGGCAGGCTGCATCGTTGCTAAGCCATTTTGATCATTTTTAGATTTTTAGATTGTGATTTTAGACAAGTTTGAGCAATTTTAATGCAGCATTTCGGCTGCTGTTTTTGGCTGAGTCTGGAGTGAGATTTTCCCCTCTTTTCTTCTCATGTTTCTAATTTGGCTGAAGCAAATGAAGGCAAAAAATGCTCAAAAGACAAAGCCCATTTTTGTGAAAACACTGTTTTACCTTCTGATTTTTTAAGGCAAGCTATTGAAAGAGTGACTCCTTTCATTATTGGACTCACCAAACCACTTAGAAAGTTTTCAAAGTTCCAACTGAGTGCAGCTAAATTCATCCGTGGATCTCTGCCTCCATCTTGTGGGCAAAAAAAGAAACTTCTCCAGGGCAGACAACACTGCAATTTCCTCCCTCCTTTCTGCTGATATTTTCAATTCTGGTGGAGTAAAGCCAGTCAAAAAATATGCAAAAGGAGGGCCCCATCATTTCTAAGTCATTTTGATCATTTTTAGATTTTTAAATGTCATTTTAGACAAGTTGGAGGCATTTTAATGCAGTATTTCTGCTGCTTTTTAACCCTGGCTGAAGTGCAATTTTCTCCTCTTTTCTTTAATTTTGCTGAAATAAAGCCAGGAAAAAGACGTGCAAAAGGCAGGCCGCATCATTGCTAAGCCAGTTTGATCATTTTTAGATTTTTAGATTGTGATTTCAGACAAGTTTGAGTAATTTTAATGCGGCATTTCGGCTGCTGTTTTTGGCTGAGTCTGGAGTGAGATTTTCCCTTCTTTTCTTGTCATGTCAATCAATCAATTTGGCTGAAGCAAATGAAGGAAAAAAATGCTCAAAAGACAAAGCCCATTTTTGTGTAGGAATTGTGTTTATTTTCAGATTTTTACACTTTATTTCAGAGCAGTTGGAGACATTTTAATGCTGTCATTCTGCCTTTTAGGCGAATGTGCAGTACCTCATTTTGTCCACAGCACGGCGCAGTGATGCGGTCCCGGTAATGGGTGGGGGGGGGGGGGGGGGGGGGACCTGTGTTTCAGGTTCAAAATAACTGTCTCTCGCTGAGAAACAGCCAAAAAGCGGATTTCTGTGATAACACTGTTTTACCTTCTGATTTTTTAAGGCAAGCTATGGAAAACGTCAGAAAATTGAAGGAGGGAGTCTATATAGTTGATTTGAGTGACTCATTTCATTATTGGACTCACCAAACCACTTACCTGTGTTTCAGGTTGAAAATGACTGTTTCTCGCTGAGAAAATGCCAAAAAGCGAATTTCTGTCATAACATTGATTTACCTTCTGATTTTTCAAGGCAAGCTATTTAAAACGTCAGAAAATTGGAGAAAGGAGTCTATGTAGTTGATTTGAGAGACTCATTTCATTATTTGACTCACCAAACCACTTACAGTGTTTCAGGTACAAAATGACTGTTTCTCGCTGAGAAACTGCCAAAAAGTTGATTTCTGTCATAACGTTGATTTACCTTCTGATTTTTTAAGGCAAGCTATTGAAAACGTTAGAAAATTGGAGAAAGGAGTCTATGTAGTTGATTTGAGAGCCTCATTTCATTATTGGACTCACCAAACCACTTACAGTGTTTCAGGTACAAAATGACTGTTTCTCGCTGAGAAAATGCCAAAAAGCGGATTTCTGTCATAACATTGATTTACCTTCTGATTTTTCAAGGCAAGCTATTGAAAACGTCAGAAAATTGGAGAAAGGAGTCTATGTAGTAGATTTGAGGGACTCATTTCATTATTGGACTCACCAAACCACTTACAGTGTTTCAGGTACAAAATGACTGTTTCTCGCTGAGAAAATGCCAAAAAGCGGATTTCTGTCATAACATTGATTTACCTTCTGATTTTTTAAGGCAAGCTATTGAAAACGTCAGAAAATTGGAGAAAGGAGTCTATGTAGTTGATTTGAGAGACTCATTTCATTATTGGACTCACCAAACCACTTACAGTGTTTCAGGTACAAAATGACTGTTTCTCGCTGAGAAAATGCCAAAAAGCGGATTTCTGTAATAACATTGTTTTACCTTCTGAATTTTTAAGGCAAGCTATTGAAAACGTCAGAAAATTGGAGAAAGGAGTCTATGTAGTTGATTCGAGAGACTCATTTCATTATTGGACTCACCAAACCACTTACAGTGTTTCAGGTACAAAATGACTGTTTCTCGCTGAGAAAATGCCAAAAAGCGGATTTATGTCATAACATTTATTTACCTTCTGATTTTTTAAGGCAAGCTATTGAAAACGTCAGAAAATTGGAGAAAGGAGTCTATGTAGTTGATTTGAGAGACTCATTTCATTATTGGACTCACCAAACCACTTACAGTGTTTCAGGTACAAAATGACTGTTTCTCGCTGAGAAAATGCCAAAAAGCGGATTTCTGTAATAACATTGTTTTACCTTCTGAATTTTTAAGGCAAGCTATTGAAAACGTCAGAAAATTGGAGAAAGGAGTCTATGTAGTGATTTGAGAGACTCATTTCATTATTGGACTCACCAAACCACTTACAGTGTTTCAGGTACAAAATGACTGTTTCTCGCTGAGAAAATGCCAAAAAGCGGATTTCTGTAATAACATTGTTTTACCTTCTGAATTTTTAAGGCAAGCTATTGAAAACGTCAGAAAATTGGAGAAAGGAGTCTATGTAGTTGATTCGAGAGACTCATTTCATTATTGGACTCACCAAACCACTTACAGTGTTTCAGGTACAAAATGACTGTTTCTCGCTGACAAAATGCCAAAAAGCGGATTTATGTCATAACATTGATTTACCTTCTGATTTTTTAAGGCAAGCTATTGAAAACGTCAGAAAATTGGAGAAAGGAGTCTATGTAGTTGATTTGAGAGACTCATTTCATTATTGGACTCACCAAACCACTTACAGTGTTTCAGGTACAAAATGACTGTTTCTCGCTGAGAAAATGCCAAAAAGCGGATTTCTGTAATAACATTGTTTTACCTTCTGAATTTTTAAGGCAAGCTATTGAAAACGTCAGAAAATTGGAGAAAGGAGTCTATGTAGTTGATTTGAGAGACTCATTTCATTATTGGACTCACCAAACCACTTACAGTTTTTCAGGTACAAAATGACTGTTTCTCGCTGAGAAAATGCCAAAAAGCGGATTTCTGTAATAACATTGTTTTACCTTCTGAATTTTTAAGGCAAGCTATTGAAAACGTCAGAAAATTGGAGAAAGGAGTCTATGTAGTTGAATCGAGAGACTCATTTCATTATTGGACTCACCAAACCACTTACAGTGTTTCAGGTACAAAATGACCGTTTCTCGCTGAGAAAATGCCAAAAAGCGGATTTCTGTCATAACATTGATTTACCTTCTGATTTTTTAAGGCAAGCTATTGAAAACGTCAGAAAATTGGAGAAAGGAGTCTATGTAGTTGATTTGAGAGACTCATTTCATTATTGGACTCACCAAACCACTTACAGTGTTTCAGGTACAAAATGACTGTTTCTCGCTGAGAAAATGCCAAAAAGCGGATTTATGTAATAACATTGTTTTACCTTCTGATTTTTTAAGGCAAGCTATTGAAAACGTCAGAAAATTGGAGAAAGGAGTCTATGTAGTTGATTTGAGAGACTCATTTCATTATTGGACTCACCAAACCACTTACAGTGTTTCAGGTACAAAATGACTGTTTCTCGCTGAGAAACTGCCAAAAAGCGGATTTCTGTCATAACATTGATTTACCTTCTGATTTTTTAAGGCAAGCTATTGAAAACGTCAGAAAATTGGAGAAAGGAGTCTATGTAGTTGATTTGAGAGACTCATTTCATTATTGGACTCACCAAACCACATACAGTGTTTCAGGTACAAAATGACTGTTTCTCGCTGAGAAAATGCCAAAAAGCGGATTCCTGTCATAACATTGATTTACCTTCTGATTTTGTAAGGCAAGCTATTGAAAACGTCAGAAAATTGGAGAAAGGAGTCTATGTAGTTGATTTGAGAGACTCATTTCATTATTGGACTCACCAAACCACTTACAGTGTTTCAGTTACAAAATGACTGTTTCTCGCTGAGAAAATGCCAAAAAGCGGATTTCTGTCATAACATTGATTTACCTTCTGATTTTTCAAGGCAAGCTATTGAAAACGTCAGAAAATTGGAGAAAGGAGTCTATGTAGTTGATTTGAGAGACTCATTTCATTATTGGACTCGCCAAGACACTTACAGTGTTTCAGGTACAAAATGACTGTTTCTCGCTGAGAAAATGCCAAAAAGCGGATTTCTGTAATAACATTGTTTTACCTTCTGAATTTTTAAGGCAAGCTACTGAAAACGTCAGAAAATTGGAGAAAGGAGTCTATGTAGTTGATTTGAGAGACTCATTTCATTATTGGACTCACCAAACCACTTACAGTGTTTCAGGTACAAAATGACTGTTTCTCGCTGAGAAACTGCCAAAAAGCGGATTTCTGTCATAACATTGATTTACCTTCTGATTTTTTAAGGCAAGCTATTGAAAACGTCAGAAAATTGGAGAAAGGAGTCTATGTAGTTTGATTTGAGAGACTCATTTCATTATTGGACTCACCAAACCACTTACAGTGTTTCAGGTACAAAATGACTGTTTCTCGCTGAGAAAATGCCAAAAAGCGGATTTCTGTCATAACATTGATTTACCTTCTGATTTTTCAAGGCAAGCTATTTAAAACGTCAGAAAATTGGAGAAAGGAGTCTATGTAGTTGATTTGAGAGACTCATTTCATTATTTGACTCACCAAACCACTTACAGTGTTTCAGGTACAAAATGACTGTTTCTCGATGAGAAAATGCCAAAAAGCGGATTTCTGTCATAACATTGATTTACCTTCTGATTTTTCAAGGCAAGCTATTTAAAACGTCAGAAAATTGGAGAAAGGAGTCTATGTAGTTGATTTGAGAGACTCATTTCATTATTTGACTCACCAAACCACTTACAGTGTTTCAGGTACAAAATGACTGTTTCTCGCTGAGAAACTGCCAAAAAGTTGATTTCTGTCATAACATTGATTTACCTTCTGATTTTTTAAGGCAAGCTATTGAAAACGTTAGAAAATTGGAGAAAGGAGTCTATGTAGTTGATTTGAGAGCCTCATTTCATTATTGGACTAACCAAACCACTTACAGTGTTTCAGGTACAAAATGACTGTTTCTCGCTGAGAAAATGCCAAATAGCGGATTTCTGTCATAACGTTGATTTACCTTCTGATTTTTTAAGGCAAGCTATTGAAAACGTCAGAAAATTGGAGAAAGGAGTCTATGTAGTTGATTTGAGAGACTCATTTCATTATTGGACTCACCAAACCACTTACAGTGTTTCAGGTACAAAATGACCGTTTCTCGATGAGAAAATGCCAAAAAGCGGATTTCTGTCATAACATTGTTTTACCTTCTGATTTTTTAAGGCAAGCTATTGAAAACGTCAGAAAATTGGAGAAAGGAGTCTACATAGTTGATTTGAGAGACTCATTTCATTATTGGACTCACCAAACCACTTACAGTGTTTCAGGTACAAAATGACTGTTTCTCGCTGAGAAAATGCCAAAAAGCGGATTTCTGTCATAACATTGATTCACCTTCTGATTTTTTAAGGCAAGCTATTGAAAACGTCAGAAAATTGGAGAAAGGAGTCTATGTAGTTGATTTGAGAGACTCATTTCATTATTTGACTCACCAAACCACTTACAGTGTTTCAGGTACAAAATGACTGTTTCTCGCTGAGAAACTGCCAAAAAGTTGATTTCTGTCATAACATTGATTTACCTTCTGATTTTTTAAGGCAAGCTATTGAAAACGTTAGAAAATTGGAGAAAGGAGTCTATGTAGTTGATTTGAGAGCCTCATTTCATTATTGGACTAACCAAACCACTTACAGTGTTTCAGGTACAAAATGACTGTTTCTCGCTGAGAAAACGCCAAAAAGCGGATTTCTGTCATAACATTGATTTACCTTCTGATTTTTCAAGGCAAGCTATTGAAAACGTCAGAAAATTGGAGAAAGGAGTCTATGTAGTTGATTTGAGGGACTCATTTCATTATTGGACTCACCAAACCACTTACAGTGTTTCAGGTACAAAATGACCGTTTCTCGCTGAGAAAATGCCAAAAAGCGGATTTCTGTAATAACATTGTTTTACCTTCTGATTTTTTAAGGCAAGCTATTGAAAACGTCAGAAAATTGGAGAAAGGAGTCTATGTAGTTGATTTGAGGGACTCATTTCATTATTGGACTCACCAAACCACTTACAGTGTTTCAGGTACAAAATGACTGTTTCTCGCTGAGAAAATGCCAAAAAGCGGATTTCTGTAATAACATTGTTTTACCTTCTGATTTTTTAAGGCAAGCTATTGAAAACGTCAGAAAATTGGAGAAATGAGTCTATGTAGTTGATTTGAGAGCCTCATTTCATTATTGGACTCACCAAACCACTTACAGTGTTTCAGGTACAAAATGACTGTTCCTCGCTGAGAAACTGCCAAAAAGCGGATTTCTGTAATAACATTGTTTTACCTTCTGAATTTTTAAGGCAAGCTATTGAAAACGTCAGAAAATTGGAGAAAGGAGTCTATGTAGTTGATTTGAGAGACTCATTTCATTATTTGACTCACCAAACCACTTACAGTGTTTCAGGTACAAAATGACTGTTTCTCGCTGAGAAACTGCCAAAAAGCGGATTTCTGTCATAACATTGATTTACCTTCTGAATTTTTTAAGGCAAGCTATTGAAAACGTCAGAAAATTGGAGAAAGGAGTCTATGTAGTTGATTTGAGGGACTCGTTTCATTATTGGACTCACCAAACCGCTTACAGTGTTTCATGTACAAAATGACTGTTTCTCGCTGAGAAAATGCCAAAAAGCGGATTTCTGTCATAACATTGATTTACCTTCTGATTTTTCAAGGCAAGCTATTTAAAACGTTAGAAAATTGGAGAAAGGAGTCTATGTAGTTGATTTGAGAGACTCATTTCATTATTTGACTCACCAAACCACTTACAGTGTTTCAGGTACAAAATGACTGTTTCTCGCTGAGAAAATGCCAAAAAGCGGATTTCTGTCATAACATTGATTTACCTTCTGATTTTTTAAGGCAAGCTATTGAAAACGTCAGAAAATTGGAGAAAGGAGTCTATGTAGTTGATTTGAGAGACTCATTTCATTATTGGACTCACCAAACCACTTACAGTGTTTCAGGTACAAAATGACTGTTTCTCGCTGAGAAACTGCCAAAAAGCGGATTTCTGTCATAACATTGATTTACCTTCTGAATTTTTTAAGGCAAGCTATTGAAAACGTCAGAAAATTGGAGAAAGGAGTCTATGTAGTTGATTTGAGGGACTCGTTTCATTATTGGACTCACCAAACCGCTTACAGTGTTTCATGTACAAAATGACTGTTTCTCGCTGAGAAAATGCCAAAAAGCGGATTTCTGTCATAACATTGATTTACCTTCTGATTTTTCAAGGCAAGCTATTTAAAACGTCAGAAAATTGGAGAAAGGAGTCTATGTAGTTGATTTGAGAGACTCATTTCATTATTTGACTCACCAAACCACTTACAGTGTTTCAGGTACAAAATGACTGTTTCTCGATGAGAAAATGCCAAAAAGCGGATTTCTGTCATAACATTGATTTACCTTCTGATTTTTCAAGGCAAGCTATTTAAAACGTTAGAAAATTGGAGAAAGGAGTCTATGTAGTTGATTTGAGAGACTCATTTCATTATTTGACTCACCAAACCACTTACAGTGTTTCAGGTACAA
This sequence comes from Cololabis saira, assembly GCF_033807715.1. Classification (NCBI taxonomy): domain Eukaryota; kingdom Metazoa; phylum Chordata; class Actinopteri; order Beloniformes; family Belonidae; genus Cololabis; species Cololabis saira. The sequence goes on from NW_026906218.1 coordinate 99,254, forward strand.
AATGACTGTTTCTCGCTGAGAAAATGCCAAAAAGCGGATTTCTGTCATAACATTGATTTACCTTCTGATTTTTTAAGGCAAGCTATTGAAAACGTCAGAAAATTGGAGAAAGGAGTCTATGTAGTTGATTTGAGAGACTCATTTCATTATTGGACTCACCAAACCACTTACAGTGTTTCAGGTACAAAATGACCGTTTCTCGATGAGAAAATGCCAAAAAGCGGATTTCTGTCATAACATTGTTTTACCTTCTGATTTTTTAAGGCAAGCTATTGAAAACGTCAGAAAATTGGAGAAAGGAGTCTATGTAGTTGATTTGACTTTCTCATTTCATTATTGGACTCACCAAACCACTTACAGTGTTTCAGGTACAAAATGACTGTTTCTCGCTGAGAAACTGCCAAAAAGCGGATTTCTGTAATAACATTGTTTTACCTTCTGAATTTTTAAGGCAAGCTATTGAAAACGTCAGAAAATTGGAGAAAGGAGTCTATGTAGTTGATTTGAGAGACTCATTTCATTATTGGACTCACCAAACCACTTACAGTGTTTCAGGTACAAAATGACTGTTTCTCGCTGAGAAAATGCCAAAAAGCGGATTTCTGTCATAACATTGATTTACCTTCTGATTTTTCAAGGCAAGCTATTTAAAACGTCAGAAAATTGGAGAAAGGAGTCTATGTAGTTGATTTGAGAGACTCATTTCATTATTGGACTCACCAAACCACTTACAGTGTTTCAGGTACAAAATGACCGTTTCTCGCTGAGAAAATGCCAAAAAGCGGATTTCTGTAATAACATTGTTTTACCTTCTGATTTTTTAAGGCAAGCTATTGAAAACGTCAGAAAATTGGAGAAAGGAGTCTATGTAGTTGATTTGAGGGACTCATTTCATTATTGGACTCACCAAACCACTTACAGTGTTTCAGGTACAAAATGACCGTTTCTCGCTGAGAAAATGCCAAAAAGCGGATTTCTGTAATAACATTGTTTTACCTTCTGATTTTTTAAGGCAAGCTATTGAAAACGTCAGAAAATTGGAGAAAGGAGTCTATGTAGTTGATTTGAGGGACTCATTTCATTATTGGACTCACCAAACCACTTACAGTGTTTCAGGTACAAAATGACTGTTTCTCGCTGAGAAAATGCCAAAAAGCGGATTTCTGTCATAACATTGATTTACCTTCTGATTTTTCAAGGCAAGCTATTGAAAACGTCAGAAAATTGGAGAAAGGAGTCTATGTAGTTGATTTGAGAGACTCATTTCATTATTTGACTCACCAAACCACTTACAGTGTTTCAGGTACAAAATGACTGTTTCTCGCTGAGAAACTGCCAAAAAGTTGATTTCTGTCATAACATTGATTTACCTTCTGATTTTTTAAGGCAAGCTATTGAAAACGTTAGAAAATTGGAGAAAGGAGTCTATGTAGTTGATTTGAGAGCCTCATTTCATTATTGGACTAACCAAACCACTTACAGTGTTTCAGGTACAAAATGACTGTTTCTCGCTGAGAAAATGCCAAATAGCGGATTTCTGTCATAACGTTGATTTACCTTCTGATTTTTTAAGGCAAGCTATTGAAAACGTCAGAAAATTGGAGAAAGGAGTCTATGTAGTTGATTTGAGAGACTCATTTCATCATTGGACTCACCAAACCACTTACAGTGTTTCAGGTACAAAATGACCGTTTCTCGATGAGAAAATGCCAAAAAGCGGATTTCTGTCATAACATTGTTTTACCTTCTGATTTTTTAAGGCAAGCTATTGAAAACGTCAGAAAATTGGAGAAAGGAGTCTACATAGTTGATTTGAGAGACTCATTTCATTATTGGACTCACCAAACCACTTACAGTGTTTCAGGTACAAAATGACTGTTTCTCGCTGAGAAAATGCCAAAAAGCGGATTTCTGTCATAACATTGATTCACCTTCTGATTTTTTAAGGCAAGCTATTGAAAACGTCAGAAAATTGGAGAAAGGAGTCTATGTAGTTGATTTGAGAGACTCATTTCATTATTTGACTCACCAAACCACTTACAGTGTTTCAGGTACAAAATGACTGTTTCTCGCTGAGAAACTGCCAAAAAGTTGATTTCTGTCATAACATTGATTTACCTTCTGATTTTTTAAGGCAAGCTATTGAAAACGTTAGAAAATTGGAGAAAGGAGTCTATGTAGTTGATTTGAGAGCCTCATTTCATTATTGGACTAACCAAACCACTTACAGTGTTTCAGGTACAAAATGACTGTTTCTCGCTGAGAAAATGCCAAATAGCGGATTTCTGTCATAACGTTGATTTACCTTCTGATTTTTTAAGGCAAGCTATTGAAAACGTCAGAAAATTGGAGAAAGGAGTCTATGTAGTTGATTTGAGGGACTCATTTCATTATTGGACTCACCAAACCACTTACAGTGTTTCAGGTACAAAATGACTGTTTCTCGCTGAGAAAATGCCAAAAAGCGGATTTCTGTCATAACATTGATTTACCTTCTGATTTTTCAAGGCAAGCTATTGAAAACGTCAGAAAATTGGAGAAAGGAGTCTATGTAGTTGATTTGAGAGACTCATTTCATTATTGGACTCACCAAACCACTTACAGTGTTTCAGGTACAAAATGACCGTTTCTCGATGAGAAAATGCCAAAAAGCGGATTTCTGTCATAACATTGTTTTACCTTCTGATTTTTTAAGGCAAGCTATTGAAAACGTCAGAAAATTGGAGAAAGGAGTCTACATAGTTGATTTGAGAGACTCATTTCATTATTGGACTCACCAAACCACTTACAGTGTTTCAGGTACAAAATGACTGTTTCTCGCTGAGAAAATGCCAAAAAGCGGATTTCTGTCATAACATTGATTCACCTTCTGATTTTTTAAGGCAAGCTGTTGAAAACGTCAGAAAATTGGAGAAAGGAGTCTATGTAGTTGATTTGAGAGACTCATTTCATTATTTGACTCACCAAACCACTTACAGTGTTTCAGGTACAAAATGACTGTTTCTCGCTGAGAAACTGCCAAAAAGTTGATTTCTGTCATAACATTGATTTACCTTCTGATTTTTTAAGGCAAGCTATTGAAAACGTTAGAAAATTGGAGAAAGGAGTCTATGTAGTTGATTTGAGAGCCTCATTTCATTATTGGACTAACCAAACCACTTACAGTGTTTCAGGTACAAAATGACTGTTTCTCGCTGAGAAAATGCCAAATAGCGGATTTCTGTCATAACGTTGATTTACCTTCTGATTTTTTAAGGCAAGCTATTGAAAACGTCAGAAAATTGGAGAAAGGAGTCTATGTAGTTGATTTGAGGGACTCATTTCATTATTGGACTCACCAAACCACTTACAGTGTTTCAGGTACAAAATGACTGTTTCTCGCTGAGAAAATGCCAAAAAGCGGATTTCTGTCATAACATTGATTTACCTTCTGATTTTTCAAGGCAAGCTATTGAAAACGTCAGAAAATTGGAGAAAGGAGTCTATGTAGTTGATTTGAGGGACTCATTTCATTATTGGACTCACCAAACCACTTACAGTGTTTCAGGAACAAAATGACCGTTTCTCGCTGAGAAAATGCCAAAAAGCGGATTTCTGTAATAACATTGTTTTACCTTCTGATTTTTTAAGGCAAGCTATTGAAAACGTCAGAAAATTGGAGAAAGGAGTCTATGTAGTTGATTTGAGGGACTCATTTCATTATTGGACTCACCAAACCACTTACAGTGTTTCAGGTACAAAATGACTGTTTCTCGCTGAGAAAATGCCAAAAAGCGGATTTCTGTAATAACATTGTTTTACCTTCTGATTTTTTAAGGCAAGCTATTGAAAACGTTAGAAAATTGGAGAAAGGAGTCTATGTAGTTGATTTGAGAGCCTCATTTCATTATTGGACTAACCAAACCACTTACAGTGTTTCAGGTACAAAATGACTGTTTCTCGCTGAGAAAATGCCAAATAGCGGATTTCTGTCATAACGTTGATTTACCTTCTGATTTTTTAAGGCAAGCTATTGAAAACGTCAGAAAATTGGAGAAAGGAGTCTATGTAGTTGATTTGAGGGACTCATTTCATTATTGGACTCACCAAACCACTTACAGTGTTTCAGGTACAAAATGACTGTTTCTCGCTGAGAAAATGCCAAAAAGCGGATTTCTGTCATAACATTGATTTACCTTCTGATTTTTCAAGGCAAGCTATTGAAAACGTCAGAAAATTGGAGAAAGGAGTCTATGTAGTTGATTTGAGGGACTCATTTCATTATTGGACTCACCAAACCACTTACAGTGTTTCAGGTACAAAATGACCGTTTCTCGCTGAGAAAATGCCAAAAAGCGGATTTCTGTAATAACATTGTTTTACCTTCTGATTTTTTAAGGCAAGCTATTGAAAACGTCAGAAAATTGGAGAAAGGAGTCTATGTAGTTGATTTGAGGGACTCATTTCATTATTGGACTCACCAAACCACTTACAGTGTTTCAGGTACAAAATGACTGTTTCTCGCTGAGAAAATGCCAAAAAGCGGATTTCTGTAATAACATTGTTTTACCTTCTGATTTTTTAAGGCAAGCTATTGAAAACGTCAGAAAATTGGAGAAATGAGTCTATGTAGTTGATTTGAGAGCCTCATTTCATTATTGGACTCACCAAAACACTTACAGTGTTTCAGGTACAAAATGACTGTTTCTCGCTGAGAAACTGCCAAAAAGCGGATTTCTGTCATAACATTGATTTACCTTCTGATTTTTTAAGGCAAGCTATTGAAAACGTCAGAAAATTGGAGAAAGGAGTATATGTAGTTGATTTGAGAGACTCATTTCATTATTGGACTCACCAAACCACTTACAGTGTTTCAGGTACAAAATGACTGTTTCTCGCTGAGAAAATGCCAAAAAGCGGATTTCTGTCATAACATTGATTTACCTTCTGATTTTTTAAGGCAAGCTATTGAAAACGTCAGAAAATTGGAGAAAAGAGTCTATGTAGTTGATTTGAGAGACTCATTTCATTATTGGACTCACCAAACCACTTACAGTGTTTCAGGTACAAAATGACTGTTTCTCGCTGAGAAACTGCCAAAAAGCGGATTTCTGTCATAACATTGATTTACCTTCTGATTTTTTAAGGCAAGCTATTGAAAACGTCAGAAAATTGGAGAAAGGAGTCTATGTAGTTGATTTGAGAGACTCATTTCATTATTGGACTCACCAAACCACTTACAGTGTTTCAGGTACAAAATGACTGTTTCTCGCTGAGAAACTGCCAAAAAGCGGATTTCTGTCATAACATTGATTTACCTTCTGATTTTTTAAGGCAAGCTATTGAAAACGTCAGAAAATTGGAGAAAGGAGTCTATGTAGTTGATTTGAGAGACTCATTTCATTATTGGACTCACCAAACCACTTACAGTGTTTCAGGTACAAAATGACTGTTTCTCGCTGAGAAACTGCCAAAAAGCGGATTTCTGTCATAACATTGATTTACCTTCTGATTTTTTAAGGCAAGCTATTGAAAACGTCAGAAAATTGGAGAAAGGAGTCTATGTAGTTGATTTGAGAGACTCATTTCATTATTGGACTCACCAAACCACTTACAGTGTTTCAGGTACAAAATGACTGTTTCTCGCTGAGAAAATGCCAAAAAGCGGATTTCTGTCATAACATTGATTTACCTTCTGATTTTTTAAGGCAAGCTATTGAAAACGTTAGAAAATTGGAGAGATGAGTCTATGTAGTTGATTTGAGAGACTCATTTCATTATTGGACTCACCAAACCACTTACTTCCTTTCAGGTACAAAATGACTGTTTCTCGCTGAGAAACTGCCAAAAAGCGGATTTCTGTCATAACATTGATTTACCTTCTGATTTTTTAAGGCAAGCTATTGAAAACGTCAGAAAATTGGAGAAAGGAGTCTATGTAGTTGATTTGAGGGACTCATTTCATTATTGGACTCACCAAACCACTTACAGTGTTTCAGGTACAAAATGACTGTTTCACGCTGAGAAAATGCCAAAAAGCGGATTTCTGTAATAACATTGTTTTACCTTCTGATTTTTTAAGGCAAGCTATTGAAAACGTCAGAAAATTGGAGAAAGGAGTCTATGTAGTTGATTTGAGAGCCTCATTTCATTATTGGACTCACCAAACCACTTACAGTGTTTCAGGTACAAAATGACTGTTTCTCGCTGAGAAAATGCCAAAAAGCGGATTTCTGTCATAACATTCATTTACCTTCTGATTTTTCAAGGCAAGCTATTGAAAACGTCAGAAAATTGGAGAAAGGAGTCTATGTAGTTGATTTGAGAGACTCATTTCATTATTGGACTCACCAAACCACTTACAGTGTTTCAGGTACAAAATGACTGTTTCTCGCTGAGAAACTGCCAAAAAGCGGATTTCTGTCATAACATTGATTTACCTTCTGATTTTTTAAGGCAAGCTATTGAAAACGTCAGAAAATTGGAGAAAGGAGTATATGTAGTTGATTTGAGAGACTCATTTCATTATTGGACTCACCAAACCACTTACAGTGTTTCAGGTACAAAATGACTGTTTCTCGCTGAGAAAATGCCAAAAAGCGGATTTCTGTCATAACATTGATTTACCTTCTGATTTTTTAAGGCAAGCTATTGAAAACGTTAGAAAATTGGAGAAAGGAGTCTATGTAGTTGATTTGAGAGACTCATTTCATTATTGGACTCACCAAACCACTTACAGTGTTTCAGGTACAAAATGACTGTTTCTCGCTGAGAAACTGCCAAAAAGCGGATTTCTGTCATAACATTGATTTACCTTCTGATTTTTTAAGGCAAGCTATTGAAAACGTCAGAAAATTGGAGAAAGGAGTCTATGTAGTTGATTTGAGAGACTCATTTCATTATTGGACTCACCAAACCACTTACAGTGTTTCAGGTACAAAATGACTGTTTCTCGCTGAGAAACTGCCAAAAAGCGGATTTCTGTCATAACATTGATTTACCTTCTTATTTTTTAAGGCAAGCTATTGAAAACGTCAGAAAATTGGAGAAAGGAGTCTATGTAGTTGATTTGAGAGACTCATTTCATTATTGGACTCACCAAACCACTTACAGTGTTTCAGGTACAAAATGACTGTTTCTCGCTGAGAAACTGCCAAAAAGCGGATTTCTGTCATAACATTGATTTACCTTCTGATTTTTTAAGGCAAGCTATTGAAAACGTCAGAAAATTGGAGAAAGGAGTCTATGTAGTTGATTTGAGAGACTCATTTCATTATTGGACTCACCAAACCACTTACAGTGTTTCAGGTACAAAATGACTGTTTCTCGCTGAGAAACTGCCAAAAAGCGGATTTCTGTCATAACATTGATTTACCTTCTGATTTTTTAAGGCAAGCTATTGAAAACGTCAGAAAATTGGAGAAAGGAGTCTATGTAGTTGATTTGAGAGACTCATTTCATTATTGGACTCACCAAACCACTTACAGTGTTTCAGGTACAAAATGACTGTTTCTCGCTGAGAAAATGCCAAAAAGCGGATTTCTGTCATAACATTGATTTACCTTCTGATTTTTTAAGGCAAGCTATTGAAAACGTTAGAAAATTGGAGAGATGAGTCTATGTAGTTGATTTGAGAGACTCATTTCATTATTGGACTCACCAAACCACTTACTTCCTTTCAGGTACAAAATGACTGTTTCTCGCTGAGAAACTGCCAAAAAGCGGATTTCTGTCATAACATTGATTTACCTTCTGATTTTTTAAGGCAAGCTATTGAAAACGTCAGAAAATTGGAGAAAGGAGTCTATGTAGTTGATTTGAGGGACTCATTTCATTATTGGACTCACCAAACCACTTACAGTGTTTCAGGTACAAAATGACTGTTTCACGCTGAGAAAATGCCAAAAAGCGGATTTCTGTAATAACATTGTTTTACCTTCTGATTTTTTAAGGCAAGCTATTGAAAACGTCAGAAAATTGGAGAAAGGAGTCTATGTAGTTGATTTGAGAGCCTCATTTCATTATTGGACTCACCAAACCACTTACAGTGTTTCAGGTACAAAATGACTGTTTCTCGCTGAGAAAATGCCAAAAAGCGGATTTCTGTCATAACATTGATTTACCTTCTGATTTTTCAAGGCAAGCTATTGAAAACGTCAGAAAATTGGAGAAAGGAGTCTATGTAGTTGATTTGAGAGACTCATTTCATTATTGGACTCACCAAACCACTTACAGTGTTTCAGGTACAAAATGACTGTTTCTCGCTGAGAAAATGCCAAAAAGCGGATTTCTGTCATAACATTGATTTACCTTCTGATTTTTCAAGGCAAGCTATTTAAAACGTCAGAAAATTGGAGAAAGGAGTCTATGTAGTTGATTTGAGAGACTCATTTCATTATTGGACTCACCAAACCACTTACAGTGTTTCAGGTACAAAATGACTGTTTCTCGCTGAGAAACTGCCAAAAAGCGGATTTCTGTCATAACATTGATTTACCTTCTGATTTTTTAAGGCAAGCTATTGAAAACGTCAGAAAATTGGAGAAAGGAGTCTATGTAGTTGATTTGAGAGACTCATTTCATTATTGGACTCACCAAACCACTTACAGTGTTTCAGGTACAAAATGATCGTTTCTCGCTGAGAAAATGCCAAAAAGCGGATTTCTGTAATAACATTGTTTTACCTTCAAAATTTTTGAAGGCAAGCTGTTGAAAACGTCAGAAAATTGGAGAAAGGAGTCTATGTAGTTGATTTGAGGGACTCATTTCATTATTGGACTCACCAAACCACTTACAGTGTTTCAGGTACAAAATGACTGTTTCTCGCTGAGAAGATGCCAAAAAGCGGATTTCTGTAATAACATTGTTTTACCTTCTGATTTTTTAAGGCAAGCTATTGAAAACGTCAGAAAATTGGAGAAGGGAGTCTATGTAGTTGATTTGAGAGACTCATTTCATTATTGGACTCACCAAACCACTTACAGTGTTTCAGGTACAAAATGACTGTTTCTCGCTGAGAAACTGCCAAAAAGCGGATTTCTGTCATAACATTGATTTACCTTCTGATTTTTTAAGGCAAGCTATTGAAAACGTTAGAAAATCGGAGAAAGGAGTCTATGTAGTTGATTTGAGAGACTCATTTCATTATTGGACTCACCAAACCACTTACAGTGTTTCAGGTACAAAATGACCGTTTCTCGCTGAGAAAATGCCAAAAAGCGGATTTCTGTCATAACATTGATTTACCTTCTGATTTTTTAAGGCAAGCTATTGAAAACGTCAGAAAATTGGAGAAAGGAGTCTATGTAGTTGATTTGAGAGATTATTGGACTCACCAAACCACTTACAGTGTTTCAGGTACAAAATGACTGTTTCTCGCTGTGAAAATGCCAAAAAGCGGATTTCTGTCATAACATTGATTTACCTTCTGATTTTTCAAGGCAAGCTATTGAAAACGTCATAAAATTGGAGAAAGGAGTCTATGTAGTTGATTTGAGAGACTCATTTCATTATTGGACTCACCAAACCACTTACAGTGTTTCAGGTACAAAATGACTGTTTCTCGCTGAGAAAATGCCAAAAAGCGGATTTCTGTCATAACATTGATTTACCTTCTGATTTCTTAAGGCAAGCTATTGAAAAAGTTAGAAAATTGGAGAAAGGAGTCTATGTAGTTGATTTGAGAGACTCATTTCATTATTGGACTCACCAAACCACTTACAGTGTTTCAGGTACAAAATTACTGTTTCTCGCTGAGAAACTGCCAAAAAGCGGATTTCTGTAATAACATTGTTTCAAGTGTCTGAGAGAGCTTAGCAAGGGGCCTCGCATTGACCATTACTTCCTTAGAGGTAGGGCAAATCAGTCGAGTGAAGCCCAGTGGCAGGATATTCACCACAGTCCACAGGGTATCAGAACCCCAGACGAAGCTCAATCAAGCACAGATCCATTTATGAACATCAGCCCAGAGCCCATCCAGCCACAGACAGCAGTAGAGCGGAGGCTGACTGGACGAAAACCTCAAATCTTGTGGCCTAAATCCTGTCAGAAAAAGGAGTGGGAAACCACAGACACAGACCTCGTCCACCTTTTAGAAGGTCTGAAAGGGGGTGTGGAGAAAAAACTGGACAAGATCAGAGAGACCATTTATACTGTAGCTATGGAGCAGAGAGATTTGGTGTGAAACGTGAGAACTTGCAGACACAGAAGGAACCATCTGCTCATCTCAAGTCCAGGAGACAACAAGAGATTCAGAGACTCGTGAAAGAAAGGAGGTGCCTGAGGAAACAATGGAAGAAGGCCACGGAAGTGGAAAGGAAAGGCCTTGGGGCACTACAGGGCGACATCAAGCAGCGTCTGGCAGCACTGCGAAGAGCAGAATGCCTGAGAAGGCAACATAAGAAGAGAGAGCGAACGAGGACTGCCTTCTACAGAGATCCCTATAAATTTGTTAAGGACCTCTTTGTCAGGGAGAAATCTGGGACCCTCAAAGTACCCATAAGAGAACTGGAAGAACATCTTCGGAAGACCTACTCCGACAAACAGAGGCATGTGCCAGCCAGCATTCCGGAGGATATGCCACCCATCCAACCACCTGAGCACCAGATGGAAACAAGGCCCCCCACATGGAGCGAAGTTGAGAGCACAGTAAAACGGGCAAGAACAGCTTCAGCCCCGGGGCCCAACGGCATTCCATACAGGGTGTATAAGAACACGCCAGGCGTCTTGAAATACCTCTGGAAGCTTATGAAAGTGGCATGGGAAAAAGGAATGATACCAAAGGCATGGCGACGGGCAGGAGGGATCCTGATTCCCAAAGAGAAGAATTCCTCAACCATCGAGCAGTTTCTCCAGATCAGCCTTCTCAATGTGGATGGAAAGATTTTCTTCAGTGTCGTGGCCCGTAGGCTCTCAGCATTCCTGCTGGCGAACAACTTTGTTGACACCTCAGTGCAAAAGGCAGGGATAAGTGGGTTCTCAGGTTGTTTGGAACACACAAATGTCATCTGGCAACAAGTACAGACGGCCAAGAAGGAGAAGAAAGACCTGCATGTGGTGTTTTTAGATCTTGCCAATGCCTTCGGGTCAGTGCCTCATGAGATCTTGTGGACAGCGTTCAACTTCTTTCAAGTGCCAGAGGGCATCACAAGTCTAGTCAAAGCCTACTTCCAGGATCTCCAATTCTGTGTTACAGCACAGGATAGTACAACTGCCTGGCAGCACCTTGAGATAGGCATTATGGCGGGCTGCACCATCTCGCCACTGGTGTTTACAATGGCAATGGAGCTACTTATTCGTGCATCACGATGGGTGGTTGGAGGAGAACGATTGAAGAGCAGGCTCCGTCTTCCCCCAATCAGGGCTTACATGGACGACATGACGACGATAACAACAACGGTCGCATGTACCAAACGTCTGCTGGAGAAACTCCGGGGAAACATCAAATGGGCACGAATGGAGATTAAACCCAGCAAATCCCGTAGCATCTCCATTGTCAAAGGTAAGCTCACCAATGCAAGGTTCTATGTGGACGACCAGCCAATCCCAACAGTTCTGGAGAAGCCTATCAAAAGCCTTGGCCGATGGTATAGCGCAGAACTTAAAGACTCTGAGCAGGTGGAACAACTCAGGCAGGATACAATCAGCGGCCTCAAGCAGATTAACAACACTGCTCTCCCTGGAAAATTGAAGCTATGGTGCTTTCAGTTTGGGCTGCTACCTCGCCTCATGTGGCCAATTTCCATCTATGAGGTCACCTTATCTCATGTCAATCGGCTTGAGAGACTGGTGAATGCCCAAGTGAGGAAGTGGCTTGGACTGCCGAGATGCCTTTCCAGCATAGGCCTGTATGGCAATGGAGCGCTCTCCCTTCCAATCTCAAGCCTGGTGGAGGAGTACAAATGTGCCAAAACAAGGGTGGAAATGACTCTTACAGAATCCCGGGACCCATGCGTTAGAGATGCGGCTCCAAACCTGGCAACAGGGAGGAAATGGAAACCATCTGCAGCAGTAGCAGTGGCAAAGACCACCCTCAGACACCGGGATATAGTGGGACGAGTCCAACATGGCAGAGGGGGTCTTGGCCTGGAAGCAACAACACCCGCTTGGCAAAAGGCTACTCCGTCTGAACGGCGACACATGGTGGTTGAGGAGGTGCGCCACCAGGAGGAGGCAGCCAGGTGTGCCAAGGCAGTCTCCCAAGCCCAGCAAGGACGCTGGATGAGGTGGGAGGGTGTGGAGAGGAGGAAAATCACGTGGAATGAGATGTGGAGCATGGAGGCTAATAGGCTCAGCTTCATCATCAGAGCCACTTATGATGTCCTGCCCTCTCCAACCAACCTACATCTCTGGTATGGAGAGGACCCAGCCTGCCTGCAGTGTGCAGCCCCAGCAACCCTCAAACACATCCTGGTGGGTTGCAAGACCTGCCTGACTCAAGGAAGATACACCTGGCGCCATAACCAAGTGTTGAAGTGCTTGGCTGCCGAACTTGAGGACAAGAGGGTCACCATCAACGCCATGCCTTTCAAAACCCAGACCACCCTCCCACAGAAGACAACATTCGTCCGACAAGGGGAGAAACGGAGAACCAAGCCATCACCTCCAAACTCAGGCCCACTGGACACAGCCCGGGATTGGGAAATGCGGGTAGACCTCAGCCAGAGGCTCACTTTCCCGCCAGAAATCGCAGCAACCAACCTGCGCCCAGATTTGGTCCTCTGGTCCAAGTCCTGCCGGCGTGTCTTCATTGTGGAGCTGACTGTTCCGTGGGAGGATAACATCGACGAAGCATTCGAAAGAAAAACGCTGCGTTATGCTAACCTAGCAGCTGATGCTGAGGCGCGGGGATGGAACGTAAAGGTGTGGCCAGTGGAGGTTGGCTGCCGAGGCTTTGTAGCCAGGTCCACCACACGGCTCCTGAAGGAAGTTGGGATCAGAGGACAGGCCCAACGGAAGGCAATAAAAGAACTTGCCAAAGCAGCCGAACGGAGCAGTCACTGGCTGTGGCTGAAACGGAGGGATGCAACATGGGCTGTTTGATGACACCATATGACACACACCCAGGTCTGATCAGCCTGTGGCAGGCCAACCTTGGAAGAGGGTGTATTGTGTTAAGAGGCCGAAACACCTGATGAAGACAAGGCACACAACTGATGACGTGTAGATTTGGTGGTGCCCCGCGATCCTGTCCAAACTCCACCCCACAGTCATGTCCGATAGGAGTTATCGTGCTGATATATTTTAGGGATATTAACAGCTAGTCCTATTAAGAATCCTACCTTCTGATTTTTTAAGGCAAGCTATTGAAAACGTCAGAAAATTGGAGAAAGGAGTCTATGTAGTTGATTTGAGCTACTCATTTCATTATTGGACTCACCAAACCACTTACAGTGTTTCAGGTACAAAATGACCGTTTCTCGCTGAGAAAATGCCAAAAAGCGGATTTCTGTAATAACATTGTTTTACCTTCTGATTTTTTAAGGCAAGCTATTGAAAACGTCAGAAAATTGGAGAAAGGAGTCTATGTAGTTGATTTGAGGGACTCATTTCATTATTGGACTCACCAAACCACTTACAGTGTTTCAGGTACAAAATGACTGTTTCTCGCTGAGAAAATGCCAAAAAGCGGATTTCTGTCATAACATTGATTTACCTTCTGATTTTTTAAGGCAAGCTATTAAAAACGTTAGAAAATTGGAGAAAGGAGTCTATGTAGTTGATTTGAGAGACTCATTTCATTATTGGACTCACCAAACCACTTACAGTGTTTCAGGTACAAAATGACTGTTTCTCGCTGAGAAAATGCCAAAAAGCGGATTTCTGTCATAACATTGATTTACCTTCTGATTTTTTAAGGCAAGCTATTGAAAACGTCAGAAAATTGGAGAAAGGAGTCTATGTAGTTGATTTGAGAGCATCATTTCATTATTGGACTCACCAAACCACTTACAGTGTTTCAGGTACAAAATGACCGTTTCTCGCTGAGAAAATGCCAAAAAGCGGATTTCTGTAATAACATTGTTTTACCTTCTGATTTTTTAAGGCAAGCTATTGAAAACGTCAGAAAATAGGAGAAAGGAGTCTATGTAGTTGATTTGAGGGACTCATTTCATTATTGGACTCACCAAACCACTTACAGTGTTTCAGGTACAAAATGACTGTTTCTCGCTGAGAAAATGCCAAAAAGCGGATTTCTGTCATAACATTGATTTACCTTCTGATTTTTTAAGGCAAGCTATTAAAAACGTTAGAAAATTGGAGAAAGGAGTCTATGTAGTTGATTTGAGAGACTCATTTCATTATTGGACTCACCAAACCACTTACAGTGTTTCAGGTACAAAATGACTGTTTCTCGCTGAGAAACTGCCAAAAAGCGGATTTCTGTCATAACATTGATTTACCTTCTGATTTTTTAAGGCAAGCTATTGAAAACGTTAGAAAATTGGAGAAAGGAGTCTATGTAGTTGATTTGAGAGACTCATTTCATTATTGGACTCACCAAACCACTTACAGTGTTTCAGGTACAAAATGACTGTTACTCGCTGAGAAACTGCCAAAAAGCGGATTTCTGTCATAACATTAATTTACCTTCTGGTTTTTTAAGGCAAGCTATTGAAAACGTCAGAAAATTGGAGAAAGGAGTCTATGTAGTTGATTTGAGAGACTCATTTCATTATTGGACTCACCAAACCACTTACAGTGTTTCAGGTACAAAATGACTGTTTCTCGCTGAGAAACTGCCAAAAAGCGGATTTCTGTCATAACATTGATTATGACAGATCTGATTTTTCAAGGCAAGCTATTGAAAACGTCAGAAAATTGGAGAAAGGAGTCTATGTAGTTGATTTGAGAGACTCATTTCATTATTTGACTCACCAAATCACTTACAGTGTTTCAGGTACAAAATGACCGTTTCTCGATGAGAAAATGCCAAAAAGCGGATTTCTGTCATAACATTGTTTTACCTTCTGATTTTTTAAGGCAAGCTATTGAAAACGTCAGAAAATTGGAGAAAGGAGTCTATGTAGTTGATTTGAGAGCCTCATTTCATTATTGGACTCACCAAACCACTTACAGTGTTTCAGGTACAAAATGACTGTTTCTCGCTGAGAAAATGCCAAAAAGCGGATTTCTGTCATAACATTGATTTACCTTCTGATTTTTTAAGGCAAGCTATTGAAAACGTTAGAAAATTGGAGAAAGGTGTCTATTTAGTTGATTTGAGAGACTCATTTCATTATTGGACTCACCAAACCACTTACAGTGTTTCAGGTACAAAATGACTGTTTCTCGCTGAGAAAATGCCAAAAAGCGGATTTCTGTCATAACATTGATTTACCTTCTGATTTTCCAAGGCAAGCTATTGAAAACGTCAGAAAATTGGAGAAAGGTGTCTATGTAGTTGATTTGAGAGACTCGTTTCATTATTGGACTCACCAAACCACTTACAGTGTTTCAGGTACAAAATGACCGTTTCTCGCTGAGAAAATGCCAAAAAGCGGATTTCTGTCATAACATTGATTTACCTTCTGATTTTTTAAGGCAAGCTATTGAAAACGTTAGAAAATTGGAGAAAGGAGTCTATGTAGTTGATTTGAGAGACTCATTTCATTATTGGACTCACCAAACCACTTACAGTGTTTCAGGTACAAAATGACCGTTTCTCGCTGAGAAAATGCCAAAAAGCGGATTTCTGTAATAACATTGTTTTACCTTCTGATTTTTTAAGGCAAGCTATTGAAAACGTCAGAAAATTGGAGAAAGGAGTCTATGTAGTTGATTTGAGGGACTCATTTCATTATTGGACTCACCAAACCACTTACAGTGTTTCAGGTACAAAATGACTGTTTCTCGCTGAGAAAATGCCAAAAAGCGGATTTCTGTAATAACATTGTTTTACCTTCTGAATTTTTAAGGCAAGCTATTGAAAACGTCAGAAAATTGGAGAAAGGAGTCTATGTAGTTGATTTGAGAGACTCATTTCATTATTGGACTCACCAAACCACTTACAGTGTTTCAGGTACAAAATGACTGTTTCTCGCTGAGAAAATGCCAAAAAGCGGATTTCTGTCATAACATTGTTTTACCTTCTGATCTTTTAAGGCAAGCTATTGAAAACGTCAGAAAATTGGAGAAAGGAGTCTATGTAGTTGATTTGAGCGACTCATTTCATTATTGGACTCACCAAACCACTTACTTACTTTCAGGTACAAAATGACTGTTTCTCGCTGAGAAACTGCCAAAAAGCGGATTTCTGTCATAACATTGATTCACCTTCTGATTTTTTAAGGCAAGCTATTGAAAACGTCAGAAAATTGGAGAAAGGAGTCTATGTAGTTGATTTGAGAGACTCATTTCATTATTGGACTCACCAAACCACTTACAGTGTTTCAGGTACAAAATGACTCTTTCTCGCTGAGAAAATGCCAAAAAGCGGATTTCTGTCATAACATTGATTTACCTTCTGATTTTTAAGGCAAGCTTTTGAAAACGTTAGAAAATTGGAGAAAGGTGTCTATGTAGTTGATTTGAGAGACTCATTTCATTATTGGACTCACCAAACCACTTACAGTGTTTCAGGTACAAAATGACTGTTTCTCGCTGAGAAAATGCCAAAAAGCGGATTTCTGTCATAACATTGTTTTACCTTCTGATTTTTTAAGGCAAGCTATTGAAAACGTCAGAAAATTGGAGAAAGGAGTCTATGTAGTTGATTTGAGGGACTCATTTCATTATTGGACTCACCAAACCACTTACAGTGTTTCAGGTACAAAATGACTGTTTCTCGCTGAGAAAATGCCAAAAAGCGGATTTCTGTAATAACATTGTTTTACCTTCTGAATTTTTAAGGCAAGCTATTGAAAACGTCAGAAAATTGGAGAAAGGAGTCTATGTAGTTGATTTGAGAGACTCATTTCATTATTGGACTCACCAAACCACTTACAGTGTTTCAGGTACAAAATGACTGTTTCTCGCTGAGAAAATGCCAAAAAGCGGATTTCTGTCATAACATTGTTTTACCTTCTGATCTTTTAAGGCAAGCTATTGAAAACGTCAGAAAATTGGAGAAAGGAGTCTATGTAGTTGATTTGAGCGACTCATTTCATTATTGGACTCACCAAACCACTTACAGTGTTTCAGGTACAAAATGACTGTTTCTCGCTGAGAAAATGCAAAAAAAAGCGGATTTCTGTCATAACATTGATTTACCTTCTGATTTTTTAAGGCAAGCTATTGAAAACGTCAGAAAATTGGAGAAAGGAGTCTATGTAGTTGATTTGAGAGACTCATTTCATTATTGGACTCACCAAACCACTTACAGTGTTTCAGGTACAAAATGACTGTTTCTCGCTGAGAAAATGCCAAAAAGCGGATTTCTGTAATAACATTGTTTTACCTTCTGATTTTTTAAGGCAATCTATTGAAAACGTTAGAAAATTGGAGAAAGGAGTCTATGTAGTTAATTTGAGAGACTCATTTCATTATTGGACTCACCAAACCACTTACAGAGTTTCAGGTACAAAATGACCGTTTCTCGCTGAGAAAATGCCAAAAAGCGGATTTCTGTAATAACATTGTTTTACCTTCTGATTTTTTAAGGCAATCTATTGAAAACGTTAGAAAATTGGAGAAAGGAGTCTATGTAGATGATTTGAGGGACTCATTTCATTATTGGACTCACCAAACCACTTACAGTGTTTCAGGTACAAAATGACTGTTTCTCGCTGAGAAAATGCCAAAAAGCGGATTTCTGTAATAACATTGTTTTACCTTCTGAATTTTTAAGGCAAGCTATTGAAAACGTTAGAAAATCGGAGAAAGGAGTCTATGTAGTTGATTTGAGAGACTCATTTCATTATTGGACTCACCAAACCACTTACAGTGTTTCAGGTACAAAATGACTGTTTCTCGCTGAGAAACTGCCAAAAAGCGGATTTCTGTCATAACATTGATTTACCTTCTGATTTTTTAAGGCAAGCTATTGAAAACGTCAGAAAATTGGAGAAATGAGTCTATGTAGTTGATTTGAGAGACTCATGTAATTATTGGACTCACCAAACCACTTACTTACTTTCAGGTACAAAATGACTGTTTCTCGCTGAGAAACTGCCAAAAAGCGGATTTCTGTCATAACATTGATTCACCTTCTGATTTTTTAAGGCAAGCTATTGAAAACGTCAGAAAATTGGAGAAAGGAGTCTATGTAGTTGATTTGAGAGACTCATTTCATTATTGGACTCACCAAACCACTTACAGTGTTTCAGGTACAAAATGACTCTTTCTCGCTGAGAAAATGCCAAAAAGCGGATTTCTGTCATAACATTGATTTACCTTCTGATTTTTAAGGCAAGCTTTTGAAAACGTTAGAAAATTGGAGAAAGGTGTCTATGTAGTTGATTTGAGAGACTCATTTCATTATTGGACTCACCAAACCACTTACAGTGTTTCAGGTACAAAATGACTGTTTCTCGCTGAGAAAATGCCAAAAAGCGGATTTCTGTCATAACATTGATTTACCTTCTGATTTTTTAAGGCAAGCTATTGAAAACGTCAGAAAATTGGAGAAAGGAGTCTATGTAGTTGATTTGAGGGACTCATTTCATTATTGGACTCACCAAACCACTTACAGTGTTTCAGGTACAAAATGACTGTTTCTCGCTGAGAAAATGCCAAAAAGCGGATTTCTGTCATAACATTGATTTACCTTCTGATTTTTTAAGGCAAGCTATTGAAAACGTTAGAAAATTGGAGAAATTAGTCTATGTAGTTGATTTGAGAGACTCATTTCAATATTGGACTCACCAAACCACTTACTTACTTTCAGGTACAAAATGACTGTTTCTCGCTGAGAAACTGCCAAAACGCGGATTTCTGTCATAACATTGATTTACCTTCTGATTTTTTAAGGCAAGCTATTGAAAACGTCAGAAAATTGGAGAAAGGAGTCTATGTAGTTGATTTGAGGGACTCATTTCATTATTGGACTCACCAAACCACTTACAGTGTTTCAGGTACAAAATGACTGTTTCACGCTGAGAAAATGCCAAAAAGCGGATTTCTGTAATAACATTGTTTTACCTTCTGATTTTTTAAGGCAAGCTATTGAAAACGTCAGAAAATTGGAGAAAGGAGTCTATGTAGTTGATTTGAGAGCCTCATTTCATTATTGGACTCACCAAACCACTTACAGTGTTTCAGGTACAAAATGACTGTTTCTCGCTGAGAAAATGCCAAAAAGCGGATTTCTGTCATAACATTGATTTACCTTCTGATTTTTTAAGGCAAGCTATTGAAAACGTCAGAAAATTGGAGAAAGGAGTCTAAGTAGTTGATTTGAGAGACTCATTTCATTATTGGACTCACCAAACCACTTACAGTGTTTCAGGTACAAAATGACTGTTTCTCGCTGAGAAACTGCCAGAAAGCGGATTTCTGTCATAACATTGATTTACCTTCTGAATTTTTTAAGGCAAGCTATTGAAAACGTTAGAAAATCGGAGAAAGGAGTCTATGTAGTTGATTTGAGGGACTCATTTCATTATTGGACTCACCAAACCACTTACAGTGTTTCAGGTACAAAATGACTGTTTCTCGCTGAGAAACTGCCAAAAAGCGGATTTCTGTCATAACATTGTTTTACCTTCTGATTTTTTAAGGCAAGCTATTGAAAACGTCAGAAAATTGGAGAAAGGAGTCTATGTAGTTGATTTGAGGGACTCATTTCATTATTGGACTCACCAAACCACTTACTTACTTTCAGGTACAAAATGACTGTTTCTCGCTGAGAAACTGCCAAAAAGCGGATTTCTGTCATAACATTGATTTACCTTCTGATTTTTTAAGGCAAGCTATTGAAAACGTCAGAAAATTGGAGAAAGGAGTCTATGTAGTTGATTTGAGAGACTCATTTCATTATTGGACTCACCAAACCACTTACAGTGTTTCAGGTACAAAATGACTGTTTCTCGCTGAGAAAATGCCAAAAAGCGGATTTCTGTCATAACATTGATTTACCTTCTGATTTTTTAAGGCAAGCTATTGAAAACGTTAGAAAATTGGAGAAATTAGTCTATGTAGTTGATTTGAGAGACTCATTTCATTATTGGACTCACCAAACCACTTACTTACTTTCAGGTACAAAATGACTGTTTCTCGCTGAGAAACTGCCAAAAAGCGGATTTCTGTCATAACATTGATTTACCTTCTGATTTTTTAAGGCAAGCTATTGAAAACGTCAGAAAATTGGAGAAAGGAGTCTATGTAGTTGATTTGAGGGACTCATTTCATTATTGGACTCACCAAACCACTTACAGTGTTTCAGGTACAAAATGACTGTTTCACGCTGAGAAAATGCCAAAAAGCGGATTTCTGTAATAACATTGTTTTACCTTCTGATTTTTTAAGGCAAGCTATTGAAAACGTCAGAAAATTGGAGAAAGGAGTCTATGTAGTTGATTTGAGAGCCTCATTTCATTATTGGACTCACCAAACCACTTACAGTGTTTCAGGTACAAAATGACTGTTTCTCGCTGAGAAAATGCCAAAAAGCGGATTTCTGTCATAACATTGATTTACCTTCTGATTTTTCAAGGCAAGCTATTGAAAACGTCAGAAAATTGGAGAAAGGAGTCTATGTAGTTGATTTGACAGATTATTGGACTCACCAAACCACTTACAGTGTTTCAGGTACAAAATTACTGTTTCTCGCTGAGAAAATGCCAAAAAGCGGATTTCTGTCATAACATTGATTTACCTTCTGATTTTTCAAGGCAAGCTATTTAAAACTTCAGAAAATTGGAGAAAGGAGTCTATGTAGTTGATTTGAGAGACTCATTTCATTATTGGACTCACCAAACCACTTACAGTGTTTCAGGTACAAAATGACTGTTTCTCGCTGAGAAACTGCCAAAAAGCGGATTTCTGTCATAACATTGATTTACCTTCTGATTTTTTAAGGCAAGCTATTGAAAACGTCAGAAAATTGGAGAAAGGAGTCTAAGTAGTTGATTTGAGAGACTCATTTCATTATTGGACTCACCAAACCACTTACAGTGTTTCAGGTACAAAATGACTGTTTCTCGCTGAGAAACTGCCAGAAAGCGGATTTCTGTCATAACATTGATTTACCTTCTGAATTTTTTAAGGCAAGCTATTGAAAACGTTAGAAAATCGGAGAAAGGAGTCTATGTAGTTGATTTGAGGGACTCATTTCATTATTGGACTCACCAAACCACTTACAGTGTTTCAGGTACAAAATGACTGTTTCTCGCTGAGAAAATGCCACAAAGCGGATTTCTGTAATAACATTGTTTTACCTTCTGATTTTTTAAGGCAAGCTATTGAAAACGTTAGAAAATTGGAGAAAGGAGTCTATGTAGTTGATTTGAGGGACTCATTTCATTATTGGACTCACCAAACCACTTACAGTGTTTCAGGTACAAAATGACTGTTTCTCGCTGAGAAAATGCCAAAAAGCGGATTTCTGTCATAACATTGATTTACCTTCTGATTTTTTAAGGCAAGCTATTGAAAACGTTAGAAAATTGGAGAAAGGAGTCTATGTAGTTGATTTGAGGGACTCATTTCATTATTGGACTCACCAAACCACTTACAGTGTTTCAGGTACAAAATGATCGTTTCTCGCTGAGAAACTGCCAAAAAGCGGATTTCTGTCATAACATTGATTCACCTTCTGATTTTTTAAGGCAAGCTATTGAAAACGTCAGAAAATTGGAGAAAGGAGTCTATGTAGTTGATTTGAGAGACTCATTTCATTATTGGACTCACCAAACCACTTACAGTGTTTCAGGTACAAAATGACTGTTTCTCGCTGAGAAACTGCCAAAAAGCGGATTTCTGTAATAACATTGTTTCAAGTGTCTGAGAGAGCTTAGCAAGGGGCTTCGCATTGACCATTACTTCCTTAGAGGTAGGGCAAATCAGTCGAGTGAAGCCCAGTGGCAGGATATTCACCACAGTCCACAGGGTATCAGAACCCCAGACGAAGCTCAATCAAGCACAGATCCATTTATGAACATAAGCCCAGAGCCCATCCAGCCACAGACAGCAGTAGAGCGGAGGCTGACTGGACGAAAACCTCAAATCTTGTGGCCTAAATCCTGTCAGAAAAAGGAGTGGGAAACCACAGACACAGACCTCGTCCACCTTTTAGAAGGTCTGAAAGGGGGTGTGGAGAAAAAACTGGACAAGATCAGAGAGACCATTTATAGCTATGGAGCAGAGAGATTTGGTGTGAAACGTGAGAACTTGCAGACACAGAAGGAACCATCTGCTCATCTCAAGTCCAGGAGACAACAAGAGATTCAGAGACTCGTGAAAGAAAGGAGGTGCCTGAGGAAACAATGGAAGAAGGCCACGGAAGTGGAAAGGAAAGGCCTTGGGGCACTACAGGGCGACATCAAGCAGCGTCTGGCAGCACTGCGAAGAGCAGAATGCCTGAGAAGGCAACATAAGAAGAGAGAGCGAACGAGGACTGCCTTCTACAGAGATCCCTATAAATTTGTTAAGGACCTCTTTGTCAGGGAGAAATCTGGGACCCTCAAAGTACCCATAAGAGAACTGGAAGAACATCTTCGGAAGACCTACTCCGACAAACAGAGGCATGTGCCAGCCAGCATTCCGGAGGATATGCCACCCATCCAACCACCTGAGCACCAGATGGAAACAAGGCCCCCCACATGGAGCGAAGTTGAGAGCACAGTAAAACGGGCAAGAACAGCTTCAGCTCCGGGGCCCAACGGCATTCCATACAGGGTGTATAAGAACACGCCAGGCGTCTTGAAATACCTCTGGAAGCTTATGAAAGTGGCATGGGAAAAAGGAATGATACCAAAGGCATGGCGACGGGCAGGAGGGATCCTGATTCCCAAAGAGAAGAATTCCTCAACCATCGAGCAGTTTCTCCAGATCAGCCTTCTCAATGTGGATGGAAAGATTTTCTTCAGTGTCGTGGCCCGTAGGCTCTCAGCATTCCTGCTGGCGAACAACTTTGTTGACACCTCAGTGCAAAAGGCAGGGATAAGTGGGTTCTCAGGTTGTTTGGAACACACAAATGTCATCTGGCAACAAGTACAGACGGCCAAGAAGGAGAAGAAAGACCTGCATGTGGTGTTTTTAGATCTTGCCAATGCCTTCGGGTCAGTGCCTCATGAGATCTTGTGGACAGCGTTCAACTTCTTTCAAGTGCCAGAGGGCATCACAAGTCTAGTCAAAGCCTACTTCCAGGATCTCCAATTCTGTGTTACAGCACAGGATAGTACAACTGCCTGGCAGCACCTTGAGATAGGCATTATGGCGGGCTGCACCATCTCGCCACTGGTGTTTACAATGGCAATGGAGCTACTTATTCGTGCATCACGATGGGTGGTTGGAGGAGAACGATTGAAGAGCGGGCTCCGTCTTCCCCCAATCAGGGCTTACATGGACGACATGACGACAATAACAACAACGGTCGCATGTACCAAACGTCTGCTGGAGAAACTCCGGGGAAACATCAAATGGGCACGAATGGAGATTAAACCCAGCAAATCCCGTAGCATCTCCATTGTCAAAGGTAAGCTCACCAATGCAAGGTTCTATGTGGACGACCATCCAATCCCAACAGTTCTGGAGAAGCCTATCAAAAGCCTTGGCCGATGGTATAGCGCAGAACTTAAAGACTCTGAGCAGGTGGAACAACTCAGGCAGGATACAATCAGCGGCCTCAAGCAGATTAACAACACTGCTCTCCCTGGAAAATTGAAGCTATGGTGCTTTCAGTTTGGGCTGCTACCTCGCCTCATGTGGCCAATTTCCATCTATGAGGTCACCTTATCTCATGTCAATCGGCTTGAGAGACTGGTGAATGCCCAAGTGAGGAAGTGGCTTGGACTGCCGAGATGCCTTTCCAGCATAGGCCTGTATGGCAATGGAGCGCTCTCCCTTCCAATCTCAAGCCTGGTGGAGGAGTACAAATGTGCCAAAACAAGGGTGGAAATGACTCTTACAGAATCCCGGGACCCATGCGTCAGAGATGCGGCTCCAAACCTGGCAACAGGGAGGAAATGGAAACCATCTGCAGCAGTAGCAGTGGCAAAGACCACCCTGAGACACCGGGATATAGTGGGACGAGTCCAACATGGCAGAGGGGGTCTTGGCCTGGAAGCAACAACACCCGCTTGGCAAAAGGCTACTCCGTCTGAACGGCGACACATGGTGGTTGAGGAGGTGCGCAACCAGGAGGAGGCAGCCAGGTGTGCCAAGGCAGTCTCCCAAGCCCAGCAAGGACGCTGGATGAGGTGGGAGGGTGTGGAGAGGAGGAAAATCACGTGGAATGAGATGTGGAGCATGGAGGCTAATAGGCTCAGCTTCATCATCAGAGCCACTTATGATGTCCTGCCCTCTCCAACCAACCTACATCTCTGGTATGGAGAGGACCCAGCCTGCCTGCAGTGTGCAGCCCCAGCAACCCTCAAACACATCCTGGTGGGTTGCAAGACCTGCCTGACTCAAGGAAGATACACCTGGCGCCATAACCAAGTGTTGAAGTGCTTGGCTGCCGAACTTGAGGACAAGAGGGTCACCATCAACGCCATGCCTTTCAAAACCCAGACCACCCTCCCACAGAAGACAACATTCGTCCGACAAGGGGAGAAACGGAGAACCAAGCCATCACCTCCAAACTCAGGCCCACTGGACACAGCCCGGGATTGGGAAATGCGGGTAGACCTCAGCCAGAGGCTCACTTTCCCGCCAGAAATCGCAGCAACCAACCTGCGCCCAGATTTGGTCCTCTGGTCCAAGTCCTGCCGGCGTGTCTTCATTGTGGAGCTGACTGTCCCGTGGGAGGATAACATCGACGGGACGAAATCTATTCTATTTCTATTCGAAAGAAAAACGCTGCGTTATGCTAACCTAGCAGCTGATGCTGAGGCGCGGGGATGGAACGTAAAGGTGTGGCCAGTGGAGGTTGGCTGCCGAGGCTTTGTAGCCAGGTCCACCACACGGCTCCTGAAGGAAGTTGGGATCAGAGGACAGGCCCAGCGGAAGGCAATAAAAGAACTTGCCAAAGCAGCCGAACGGAGCAGTCACTGGCTGTGGCTGAAACGGAGGGATGCAACATGGGCTGTTTGATGACCACGGGGTGCCACCATATGACACACACCCAGGTCTGATCAGCCTGTGGCAGGCCAACCTTGGAAGAGGGTGTATTGTGTTAAGAGGCCGAAACACCTGATGAAGACAAGGCACACAACTGATGACGTGTAGATTTGGTGGTGCCCCGCGATCCTGTCCAAACTCCACCCCACAGTCATGTCCGATAGGAGTTATCGTGCTGATATATTTTAGGGATATTAACAGCTAGTCCTATTAAGAATCCTACCTTCTGATTTTTTAAGGCAAGCTATTGAAAACGTCAGAAAATTGGAGAAAGGAGTCTATGTAGTTGATTTGAGCGACTCATTTCATTATTGGACTCACCAAACCACTTACAGTGTTTCAGGTACAAAATGACTGTTTCTCGCTGAGAAACTGCCAAAAAGCGGATTTCTGTCATAACATTGATTTACCTTCTGATTTTTTAAGGCAAGCCATGGAAAACGTCAGAAAATTGGAGAAAGGAGTCTATGTAGTTGATTTGAGGGACTCATTTCATTATTGGACTCACCAAACCACTTACAGTGTTTCGGGTACAAAATGGATGTTTCTCGCTGAGAAAATGCCAAAAAGCGGATTTCTGTCATAACATTGATTTACCTTCTGATTTTTTAAGGCAAGCTATTAAAAACGTTAGAAAATTGGAGAAAGTAGTTTATGTAGTTGATTTGAGAGACTCATTTCATTATTGGACTCACCAAACCACTTACAGTGTTTCAGGTACAAAATGACTGTTTCTCGCTGAGAAACTGCCAAAAAGCGGATTTCTGTCATAACATTGATTTACCTTCTGATTTTTTAAGGCAAGCTATTGAAAACGTTAGAATATTGGAGAAAGGTGTCTATGTAGTTGATTTGAGAGACTCATTTCATTATTGGACTCACCAAACCACTTACAGTGTTTCAGGTACAAAATGACTGTTTCTCGCTGAGAAACTGCCAAAAAGCGGATTTCTGTCATAACATTGATTTACCTTCTGATTTTTTAAGGCAAGCTATTGAAAACGTCAGAAAATTGGAGAAAGGAGTCTATGTAGTTGATTTGAGAGACTCATTTCATTATTGGACTCACCAAACCACTTACAGTGTTTCAGGTACAAAATGACTGTTTCTCGCTTAGAAAATGCCAAAAAGCGGATTTCTGTCATAACATTGATTTACCTTCTGATTTTTCAAGGCAAGCTATTGAAAACGTCAGAAAATTGCAGAAAGGTGTCTATGTAGTTGATTTGAGAGACTCATTTCATTATTGGACTCACCAAACCACTTACAGTGTTTCAGGTACAAAATGACTGTTTCTTGCTGAGAAAATGCCAAAAAGCGGATTTCTGTCATAACATTGATTTACCTTCTGATTTTTTAAGGCAAGCTATTGAAAACGTTAGAAAATTGGAGAAAGGAGTCTATGTAGTTGATTTGAGAGACTCATTTCATTATTGGACTCACCAAACCACTTACAGTGTTTCAGGTACAAAATGACCGTTTCTCGCTGAGAAAATGCCAAAAAGCGGATTTCTGTAATAACATTGTTTTACCTTCTGAATTTTTAAGGCAAGCTATTGAAAACGTCAGAAAATTGGAGAAAGGAGTCTATGTAGTTGATTTGAGAGACTCATTTCATTATTGGACTCACCAAACCACTTACAGTGTTTCAGGTACAAAATGACTGTTTCTCGCTGAGAAAATGCCAAAAAGCGGATTTCTGTCATAACATTGTTTTACCTTCTGATCTTTTAAGGCAAGCTATTGAAAACGTCAGAAAATTGGAGGAAGGAGTCTATGTAGTTGATTTGAGCGACTCATTTCATTATTGGACTCACCAAACCACTTACAGTGTTTCAGGTACAAAATGACTGTTTCTCGCTGAGAAAATGCCAAAAAGCGGATTTCTGTCATAACATTGATTTACCTTCTGATTTTTTAAGGCAAGTTATTGAAAACGTCAGAAAATTGGAGAAAGGAGTCTATGTAGTTGATTTGAGAGACTCATTTCATTATTGGACTCACCAAACCACTTACAGTGTTTCAGGTACAAAATGACTGTTTCTCGCTGAGAAAATGCCAAAAAGCGGATTTCTGTAATAACATTGTTTTACCTTCTGAATTTTTAAGGCAAGCTATTGAAAACGTCAGAAAATTGGAGAAAGGAGTCTATGTAGTTGATTTGAGAGACTCATTTCATTATTGGACTCACCAAACCACTTACAGTGTTTCAGGTACAAAATGACTGTTTCTCGCTGAGAAAATGCCAAAAAGCG
Source organism: Cololabis saira (assembly GCF_033807715.1). NCBI lineage: Eukaryota > Metazoa > Chordata > Actinopteri > Beloniformes > Belonidae > Cololabis > Cololabis saira. The sequence continues at coordinate 126,649 of NW_026906218.1, forward strand.
GATTTCTGTCATAACATTGATTTACCTTCTGATTTTTCAAGGCAAGCTATTGAAAACGTCAGAAAATTGGAGAAAGGTGTCTATGTAGTTGATTTGAGAGACTCATTTCATTATTGGACTCACCAAACCACTTACAGTGTTTCAGGTACAAAATGACTGTTTCTCGCTGAGAAAATGCCAAAAAGCGGATTTCTGTCATAACATTGATTTACCTTCTGATTTTTTAAGGCAAGCTATTGAAAACGTTAGAAAAGTGGAGAAAGGAGTCTATGTAGTTGATTTGAGAGACTCATTTCATTATTGGACTCACCAAACCACTTACAGTGTTTCAGGTACAAAATGACCGTTTCTCGCTGAGAAAATGCCAAAAAGCGGATTTCTGTAATAACATTGTTTTACCTTCTGATTTTTTAAGGCAAGCTATTGAAAACGTCAGAAAATTGGAGAAAGGAGTCTATGTAGTTGATTTGAGGGACTCATTTCATTATTGGACTCACCAAACCACTTACAGTGTTTCAGGTACAAAATGACTGTTTCTCGCTGAGAAAATGCCAAAAAGCGGATTTCTGTAATAACATTGTTTTACCTTCTGAATTTTTAAGGCAAGCTATTGAAAACGTCAGAAAATTGGAGAAAGGAGTCTATGTAGTTGATTTGAGAGACTCATTTCATTATTGGACTCACCAAACCACTTACAGTGTTTCAGGTACAACATGACCGTTTCTCGCTGAGAAAATGCCAAAAAGCGGATTTCTGTAATAACATTGTTTTACCTTCTGATTTTTTAAGGCAATCTATTGAAAACGTTAGAAAATTGGAGAAAGGAGTCTATGTAGTTTATTTGAGAGACTCATTTCATTATTGGACTCACCAAACCACTTACAGTGTTTCAGGTACAAAATGACTGTTTCTCGCTGAGAAAATGCCAAAAAGCGGATTTCTGTCATAACATTGATTTACCTTCTGATTTTTTAAGGCAAGCTATTGAAAACGTCAGAAAATTGGAGAAAGGAGTCTATGTAGTTGATTTGAGAGACTCATTTCATTATTGGACTCACCAAACCACTTACAGTGTTTCAGGTTCAAAATTACTGTTTCTCGCTGAGAAACTGCCAAAAAGCGGTTTTCTGTAATAACATTGTTTCAAGTGTCTGAGAGAGCTTAGCAAGGTGCCTCGCATTGACCATTACTTCCTTAGAGTTAGGGCAAATCAGTCGAGTGAAGCCCAGTGGCAGGATATTCACCACAGTCCACAGGGTATCAGAACCCCAGACGAAGCTCAATCAAGCACAGATCCATTTATGAACATCAGCCCAGAGCCCATCCAGCCACAGACAGCAGTAGAGCGGAGGCTGACTGGACGAAAACCTCAAATCTTGTGGCCTAAATCCTGTCAGAAAAAGGAGTGGGAAACCACAGACACAGACCTCGTCCACCTTTTAGAAGGTCTGAAAGGGGTTGTGGAGAAAAAACTGGACAAGATCGGAGAGACCATTTATAGCTATGGAGCAGAGAGATTTGGTGTGAAACGTGAGAACTTGCAGACACAGAAGGAACCATCTGCTCATCTCAAGTCCAGGAGACAACGTGACTCGTGAAAGAAAGGAGGTGCCTGAGGAAACAATGGAAGAAGGCCACGGAAGTGGAAAGGAAAGGCCTTGGGGCACTACAGGGCGACATCAAGCAGCGTCTGGCAGCACTGCGAAGAGCAGAATGCCTGAGAAGGCAACATAAGAAGAGAGAGCGAACGAGGACTGCCTTCTACAGAGATCCCTATAAATTTGTTAAGGACCTCTTTGTCAGGGAGAAATCTGGGACCCTCAAAGTACCCATAAGAGAACTGGAAGAACATCTTCGGAAGACCTACTCCGACAAACAGAGGCATGTGCCAGCCAGCATTCCGGAGGATATGCCACCCATCCAACCACCTGAGCACCAGATGGAAACAAGGCCCCCCACATGGAGCGAAGTTGAGAGCACAGTAAAACGGGCAAGAACAGCTTCAGCTCCGGGGCCCAACGGCATTCCATACAGGGTGTATAAGAACACGCCAGGCGTCTTGAAATACCTCTGGAAGCTTATGAAAGTGGCATGGGAAAAAGGAATGATACCAAAGGCATGGCGACGGGCAGGAGGGATCCTGATTCCCAAAGAGAAGAATTCCTCAACCATCGAGCAGTTTCTCCAGATCAGCCTTCTCAATGTGGATGGAAAGATTTTCTTCAGTGTCGTGGCCCGTAGGCTCTCAGCATTCCTGCTGGCGAACAACTTTGTTGACACCTCAGTGCAAAAGGCAGGGATAAGTGGGTTCTCAGGTTGTTTGGAACACACAAATGTCATCTGGCAACAAGTACAGACGGCCAAGAAGGAGAAGAAAGACCTGCATGTGGTGTTTTTAGATCTTGCCAATGCCTTCGGGTCAGTGCCTCATGAGATCTTGTGGACAGCGTTCAACTTCTTTCAAGTGCCAGAGGGCATCACAAGTCTAGTCAAAGCCTACTTCCAGGATCTCCAATTCTGTGTTACAGCACAGGATAGTACAACTGCCTGGCAGCACCTTGAGATAGGCATTATGGCGGGCTGCACCATCTCGCCACTGGTGTTTACAATGGCAATGGAGCTACTTATTCGTGCATCACGATGGGTGGTTGGAGGAGAACGATTGAAGAGCGGGCTCCGTCTTCCCCCAATCAGGGCTTACATGGACGACATGACGACAATAACAACAACGGTCGCATGTACCAAACGTCTGCTGGAGAAACTCCGGGGAAACATCAAATGGGCACGAATGGAGATTAAACCCAGCAAATCCCGTAGCATCTCCATTGTCAAAGGTAAGCTCACCAATGCAAGGTTCTATGTGGACGACCATCCAATCCCAACAGTTCTGGAGAAGCCTATCAAAAGCCTTGGCCGATGGTATAGCGCAGAACTTAAAGACTCTGAGCAGGTGGAACAACTCAGGCAGGATACAATCAGCGGCCTCAAGCAGATTAACAACACTGCTCTCCCTGGAAAATTGAAGCTATGGTGCTTTCAGTTTGGGCTGCTACCTCGCCTCATGTGGCCAATTTCCATCTATGAGGTCACCTTATCTCATGTCAATCGGCTTGAGAGACTGGTGAATGCCCAAGTGAGGAAGTGGCTTGGACTGCCGAGATGCCTTTCCAGCATAGGCCTGTATGGCAATGGAGCGCTCTCCCTTCCAATCTCAAGCCTGGTGGAGGAGTACAAATGTGCCAAAACAAGGGTGGAAATGACTCTTACAGAATCCCGGGACCCATGCGTCAGAGATGCGGCTCCAAACCTGGCAACAGGGAGGAAATGGAAACCATCTGCAGCAGTAGCAGTGGCAAAGACCACCCTCAGACACCGGGATATAGTGGGACGAGTCCAACATGGCAGAGGGGGTCTTGGCCTGGAAGCAACAACACCCGCTTGGCAAAAGGCTACTCCGTCTGAACGGCGACACATGGTGGTTGAGGAGGTGCGCAACCAGGAGGAGGCAGCCAGGTGTGCCAAGGCAGTCTCCCAAGCCCAGCAAGGACGCTGGATGAGGTGGGAGGGTGTGGAGAGGAGGAAAATCACGTGGAATGAGATGTGGAGCATGGAGGCTAATAGGCTCAGCTTCATCATCAGAGCCACTTATGATGTCCTGCCCTCTCCAACCAACCTACATCTCTGGTATGGAGAGGACCCAGCCTGCCTGCAGTGTGCAGCCCCAGCAACCCTCAAACACATCCTGGTGGGTTGCAAGACCTGCCTGACTCAAGGAAGATACACCTGGCGCCATAACCAAGTGTTGAAGTGCTTGGCTGCCGAACTTGAGGACAAGAGGGTCACCATCAACGCCATGCCTTTCAAAACCCAGACCACCCTCCCACAGAAGACAACATTCGTCCGACAAGGGGAGAAACGGAGAACCAAGCCATCACCTCCAAACTCAGGCCCACTGGACACAGCCCGGGATTGGGAAATGCGGGTAGACCTCAGCCAGAGGCTCACTTTCCCGCCAGAAATCGCAGCAACCAACCTGCGCCCAGATTTGGTCCTCTGGTCCAAGTCCTGCCGGCGTGTCTTCATTGTGGAGCTGACTGTCCCGTGGGAGGATAACATCGACGGGACGAAATCTATTCTATTTCTATTCGAAAGAAAAACGCTGCGTTATGCTAACCTAGCAGCTGATGCTGAGGCGCGGGGATGGAACGTAAAGGTGTGGCCAGTGGAGGTTGGCTGCCGAGGCTTTGTAGCCAGGTCCACCACACGGCTCCTGAAGGAAGTTGGGATCAGAGGACAGGCCCAGCGGAAGGCAATAAAAGAACTTGCCAAAGCAGCCGAACGGAGCAGTCACTGGCTGTGGCTGAAACGGAGGGATGCAACATGGGCTGTTTGATGACCACGGGGTGCCACCATATGACACACACCCAGGTCTGATCAGCCTGTGGCAGGCCAACCTTGGAAGAGGGTGTATTGTGTTAAGAGGCCGAAACACCTGATGAAGACAAGGCACACAACTGATGACGTGTAGATTTGGTGGTGCCCCGCGATCCTGTCCAAACTCCACCCCACAGTCATGTCCGATAGGAGTTATCGTGCTGATATATTTTAGGGATATTAACAGCTAGTCCTATTAAGAATCCTACCTTCTGATTTTTTAAGGCAAGCTATTGAAAACGTCAGAAAATTGGAGAAAGGAGTCTATGTAGTTGATTTGAGCGACTCATTTCATTATTGGACTCACCAAACCACTTACAGTGTTTCAGGTACAAAATGACTGTTTCTCGCTGAGAAACTGCCAAAAAGCGGATTTCTGTCATAACATTGATTTACCTTCTGATTTTTTAAGGCAAGCCATGGAAAACGTCAGAAAATTGGAGAAAGGAGTCTATGTAGTTGATTTGAGGGACTCATTTCATTATTGGACTCACCAAACCACTTACAGTGTTTCGGGTACAAAATGGATGTTTCTCGCTGAGAAAATGCCAAAAAGCGGATTTCTGTCATAACATTGATTTACCTTCTGATTTTTTAAGGCAAGCTATTAAAAACGTTAGAAAATTGGAGAAAGTAGTTTATGTAGTTGATTTGAGAGACTCATTTCATTATTGGACTCACCAAACCACTTACAGTGTTTCAGGTACAAAATGACTGTTTCTCGCTGAGAAACTGCCAAAAAGCGGATTTCTGTCATAACATTGATTTACCTTCTGATTTTTTAAGGCAAGCTATTGAAAACGTTAGAATATTGGAGAAAGGTGTCTATGTAGTTGATTTGAGAGACTCATTTCATTATTGGACTCACCAAACCACTTACAGTGTTTCAGGTACAAAATGACTGTTTCTCGCTGAGAAACTGCCAAAAAGCGGATTTCTGTCATAACATTGATTTACCTTCTGATTTTTTAAGGCAAGCTATTGAAAACGTCAGAAAATTGGAGAAAGGAGTCTATGTAGTTGATTTGAGAGACTCATTTCATTATTGGACTCACCAAACCACTTACAGTGTTTCAGGTACAAAATGACTGTTTCTCGCTTAGAAAATGCCAAAAAGCGGATTTCTGTCATAACATTGATTTACCTTCTGATTTTTCAAGGCAAGCTATTGAAAACGTCAGAAAATTGCAGAAAGGTGTCTATGTAGTTGATTTGAGAGACTCATTTCATTATTGGACTCACCAAACCACTTACAGTGTTTCAGGTACAAAATGACTGTTTCTTGCTGAGAAAATGCCAAAAAGCGGATTTCTGTCATAACATTGATTTACCTTCTGATTTTTTAAGGCAAGCTATTGAAAACGTTAGAAAATTGGAGAAAGGAGTCTATGTAGTTGATTTGAGAGACTCATTTCATTATTGGACTCACCAAACCACTTACAGTGTTTCAGGTACAAAATGACTGTTTCTCGCTGAGAAAATGCCAAAAAGCGGATTTCTGTAATAACATTGTTTTACCTTCTGAATTTTTAAGGCAAGCTATTGAAAACGTCAGAAAATTGGAGAAAGGAGTCTATGTAGTTGATTTGAGAGACTCATTTCATTATTGGACTCACCAAACCACTTACAGTGTTTCAGGTACAAAATGACTGTTTCTCGCTGAGAAAATGCCAAAAAGCGGATTTCTGTCATAACATTGTTTTACCTTCTGATCTTTTAAGGCAAGCTATTGAAAACGTCAGAAAATTGGAGGAAGGAGTCTATGTAGTTGATTTGAGCGACTCATTTCATTATTGGACTCACCAAACCACTTACAGTGTTTCAGGTACAAAATGACTGTTTCTCGCTGAGAAAATGCCAAAAAGCGGATTTCTGTCATAACATTGATTTACCTTCTGATTTTTTAAGGCAAGTTATTGAAAACGTCAGAAAATTGGAGAAAGGAGTCTATGTAGTTGATTTGAGAGACTCATTTCATTATTGGACTCACCAAACCACTTACAGTGTTTCAGGTACAAAATGACTGTTTCTCGCTGAGAAAATGCCAAAAAGCGGATTTCTGTAATAACATTGTTTTACCTTCTGAATTTTTAAGGCAAGCTATTGAAAACGTCAGAAAATTGGAGAAAGGAGTCTATGTAGTTGATTTGAGAGACTCATTTCATTATTGGACTCACCAAACCACTTACAGTGTTTCAGGTACAAAATGACTGTTTCTCGCTGAGAAAATGCCAAAAAGCGGATTTCTGTCATAACATTGATTTACCTTCTGATTTTTCAAGGCAAGCTATTGAAAACGTCAGAAAATTGGAGAAAGGTGTCTATGTAGTTGATTTGAGAGACTCATTTCATTATTGGACTCACCAAACCACTTACAGTGTTTCAGGTACAAAATGACTGTTTCTCGCTGAGAAAATGCCAAAAAGCGGATTTCTGTCATAACATTGATTTACCTTCTGATTTTTTAAGGCAAGCTATTGAAAACGTTAGAAAAGTGGAGAAAGGAGTCTATGTAGTTGATTTGAGAGACTCATTTCATTATTGGACTCACCAAACCACTTACAGTGTTTCAGGTACAAAATGACCGTTTCTCGCTGAGAAAATGCCAAAAAGCGGATTTCTGTAATAACATTGTTTTACCTTCTGATTTTTTAAGGCAAGCTATTGAAAACGTCAGAAAATTGGAGAAAGGAGTCTATGTAGTTGATTTGAGGGACTCATTTCATTATTGGACTCACCAAACCACTTACAGTGTTTCAGGTACAAAATGACTGTTTCTCGCTGAGAAAATGCCAAAAAGCGGATTTCTGTAATAACATTGTTTTACCTTCTGAATTTTTAAGGCAAGCTATTGAAAACGTCAGAAAATTGGAGAAAGGAGTCTATGTAGTTGATTTGAGAGACTCATTTCATTATTGGACTCACCAAACCACTTACAGTGTTTCAGGTACAACATGACCGTTTCTCGCTGAGAAAATGCCAAAAAGCGGATTTCTGTAATAACATTGTTTTACCTTCTGATTTTTTAAGGCAATCTATTGAAAACGTTAGAAAATTGGAGAAAGGAGTCTATGTAGTTTATTTGAGAGACTCATTTCATTATTGGACTCACCAAACCACTTACAGTGTTTCAGGTACAAAATGACTGTTTCTCGCTGAGAAAATGCCAAAAAGCGGATTTCTGTCATAACATTGATTTACCTTCTGATTTTTTAAGGCAAGCTATTGAAAACGTCAGAAAATTGGAGAAAGGAGTCTATGTAGTTGATTTGAGAGACTCATTTCATTATTGGACTCACCAAACCACTTACAGTGTTTCAGGTTCAAAATTACTGTTTCTCGCTGAGAAACTGCCAAAAAGCGGTTTTCTGTAATAACATTGTTTCAAGTGTCTGAGAGAGCTTAGCAAGGTGCCTCGCATTGACCATTACTTCCTTAGAGTTAGGGCAAATCAGTCGAGTGAAGCCCAGTGGCAGGATATTCACCACAGTCCACAGGGTATCAGAACCCCAGACGAAGCTCAATCAAGCACAGATCCATTTATGAACATCAGCCCAGAGCCCATCCAGCCACAGACAGCAGTAGAGCGGAGGCTGACTGGACGAAAACCTCAAATCTTGTGGCCTAAATCCTGTCAGAAAAAGGAGTGGGAAACCACAGACACAGACCTCGTCCACCTTTTAGAAGGTCTGAAAGGGGTTGTGGAGAAAAAACTGGACAAGATCGGAGAGACCATTTATAGCTATGGAGCAGAGAGATTTGGTGTGAAACGTGAGAACTTGCAGACACAGAAGGAACCATCTGCTCATCTCAAGTCCAGGAGACAACGTGACTCGTGAAAGAAAGGAGGTGCCTGAGGAAACAATGGAAGAAGGCCACGGAAGTGGAAAGGAAAGGCCTTGGGGCACTACAGGGCGACATCAAGCAGCGTCTGGCAGCACTGCGAAGAGCAGAATGCCTGAGAAGGCAACAAGAAGAGAGAGCGTACGAGGACTGCCTTCTACAGAGATCCCTATAAATTTGTTAAGGACCTCTTTGTCAGGGAGAAATCTGGGACCCTCAAAGTACCCATAAGAGAACTGGAAGAACATCTTCGGAAGACCTACTCCGACAAACAGAAGCATGTGCCAGCCAGCATTCCGGAGGATATGCCACCCATCCAACCACCTGAGCACCAGATGGAAACAAGGCCCCCCACATGGAGCGAAGTTGAGAGCACAGTAAAACGGGCAAGAACAGCTTCAGCCCCGGGGCCCAACGGCATTCCATACAGGGTGTATAAGAACACGCCAGGCGTCTTGAAATACCTCTGGAAGCTTATGAAAGTGGCATGGGAAAAAGGAATGATACCAAAGGCAAAGCGACGGGCAGGAGGGATCCTGATTCCCAAAGAGAAGAATTCCTCAACCATCGAGCAGTTTCGCCAGATCAGCCTTCTCAATGTGGAAGGAAAGATTTTCTTCAGTGTGGTGGCCCGTAGGCTCTCAGCATTCCTGCTGGCGAACAACTTTGTTGACACCTCAGTGCAAAAGGCAGGGATAAGTGGGTTCTCAGGTTGCTTGGAACACACAAATGTCATCTGGCACCAAGTACAGACGGCCAAGAAGGAGAAGAAAGACCTGCATGTGGTGTTTTTAGATCTTGCCAATGCCTTCGGGTCAGTGCCTCATGAGATCTTGTGGACAGCGTTCAACTTCTTTCAAGTGCCAGAGGGCATCACAAGTCTATACTTCCAGGATCTCCAATTCTGTGTTACAGCACAGGATAGTACAACTGCCTGGCAGCACCTTGAGATAGGCATTATGGCGGGCTGCACCATCTCGCCACTGGTGTTTACAATGGCAATGGAGCTACTTATTCGTGCATCACGATGGGTGGTTGGAGGAGAACGATTGAAGAGCGGGCTCCGTCTTCCCCCAATCAGGGCGTACATGGACGACATGACGACAATAACAACAACGGTCGCATGTACCAAACGTCTGCTGGAGAAACTCCGGGGAAACATCAAATGGGCACGAATGGAGATTAAACCCAGCAAATCCCGTAGCATCTCCATTGTCAAAGGTAAGCTCACCAATGAAAGGTTCTATGTGGACGACCAGCCAATCCCAACAGTTCTGGAGAAGCCTATCAAAAGCCGATGGTATAGCGCAGAACTTAAAGACTCTGAGCAGGTGGAACAACTCAGGCAGGATACAATCAGCGGCCTCAAGCAGATTAACAACACTGCTCTCCCTGGAAAATTGAAGCTATGGTGCTTTCAATTTGGGCTGCTACCTCGCCTCATGTGGCCAATTTCCATCTATGAGGTCACCTTATCTCATGTCAATCGGCTTGAGAGACTGGTGAATGCCCAAGTGAGGAAGTGGCTTGGACTGCCGAGATGCCTTTCCAGCATAGGCCTGTATGGCAATGGAGCGCTCTCCCTTCCAATCTCAAGCCTGGTGGAGGAGTACAAATGTGCCAAAACAAGGGTGGAAATGACTCTTACAGAATCCCGGGACCCATGCGTCAGAGATGCGGCTCCAAACCTGGCAACAGGGAGGAAATGGAAACCATCTGCAGCAGTAGCAGTGGCAAAGACCACCCTCAGACACCGGGATATAGTGGGACGAGTCCAACATGGCAGAGGGGGTCTTGGCCTGGAAGCAACAACACCCGCTTGGCAAAAGGCTACTCCGTCTGAACGGCGACACATGGTGGTTGAGGAGGTGCGCAACCAGGAGGAGGCAGCCAGGTGTGCCAAGGCAGTCTCCCAAGCCCAGCAAGGACGCTGGATGAGGTGGGAGGGTGTGGAGAGGAGGAAAATCACGTGGAATGAGATGTGGAGCATGGAGGCTAATAGGCTCAGCTTCATCATCAGAGCCACTTATGATGTCCTGCCCTCTCCAACCAACCTACATCTCTGGTATGGAGAGGACCCAGCCTGCCTGCAGTGTGCAGCCCCAGCAACCCTCAAACACATCCTGGTGGGTTGCAAGACCTGCCTGACTCAAGGAAGATACACCTGGCGCCATAACCAAGTGTTGAAGTGCTTGGCTGCCGAACTTGAGGACAAGAGGGTCACCATCAACGCCATGCCTTTCAAAACCCAGACCACCCTCCCACGGAAGACAACATTCGTCCGACAAGGGGAGAAACGGAGAACCAAGCCATCACCTCCAAACTCAGGCCCACTGGACACAGCCCGGGATTGGGAAATGCGGGTAGACCTCAGCCAGAGGCTCACTTTCCCGCCAGAAATCGCAGCAACCAACCTGCGCCCAGATTTGCTCCTCTGGTCCAAGTCCTGCCGGCGTGTTGTGTGGAGCTGACTGTCCCGTGGGAGGATAACATCGACGAAGCATTCGAAAGAAAAAGGCTGCGTTATGCTAACCTAGCAGCTGATGCTGAGGCGCGGGGATGGAACGTAAAGGTGTGGCCAGTGGAGGTTGGCTGCCGAGGCTTTGTAGCCAGGTCCACCACACGGCTCCTGAAGGAAGTTGGGATCAGAGGACAGGCCCAGCGGAAGGCAATAAAAGAACTTGCCAAAGCAGCCGAACAGAGCAGTCACTGGCTGTGGCTGAAACGGAGGGATGCAACATGGGCTGTTTGATGACCACGGGGTGCCACCATATGACACACACCCAGGTCTGATCAGCCTGTGGCAGGCCAACCTTGGAAGAGGGTGTATTGTGTTAAGAGGCCGAAACACCTGATGAAGACAAGGCACACAACTGATGACGTGTAGATTTGTTGGTGCCCCGCGATCCTGTCCAAACTCCACCCCCCAGTCATGTCCGATAGGAGTTATCGTGCTGATATATTTTAGGGATATTAACAGCTAGTCCTATTAAGAATCCTACCTTCTGATTTTTTAAGGCAAGCTATTGAAAACGTCAGAAAATTGGAGAAAGGAGTCTATGTAGTTGATTTGAGGGACTCATTTCATTATTGGACTCACCAAACCACTTACAGTGTTTCAGGTACAAAATGACTGTTTCTCGCTGAGAAACTGCCAAAAAGCGGATTTCTGTCATGACATTGATTTACCTTCTGATTTTTTAAGGCAAGCTATTGAAAACGTCAGAAAATTGGAGAAAGGAGTCTATGTAGTTGATTTGAGAGACTCATTTCATTATTGGACTCACCAAACCACTTACAGTGTTTCAGGTACAAAATGACCGTTTCTCGCTGAGAAAATGCCAAAAAGCGGATTTCTGTAATAACACTGTTTTACCTTCTGATTTTTTAAGGCAATCTATTGAAAACGTTAGAAAATTGGAGAAAGGAGTCTATGTAGTTGATTTGAGGGACTCATTTCATTATTGGACTCACCAAACCACTTACAGTGTTTCAGGTACAAAATGACTGTTTCTCGCTGAGAAAATGCCAAATAGCGGATTTCTGTAATAACATTGTTTTACCTTCTGATTTTTTAAGGCAAGCTATTGAAAACGTTAGAAAATTGGAGAAAGGAGTATATGTAGTTGATTTTAGAGACTCATTTCATTATTGGACTCACCAAACCACTTTCAGGTACAAAATGACTGTTTCTCGCTGAGAAAATGCCAAAAAGCGGATTTCTGTCATAACATTGATTTACCTTCTGATTTTTTAAGGCAAGCTATTGAAAACGTCAGAAAATTGGAGAAAGGAGTCTATGTAGTTGATTTGAGGGACTCATTTCATTATTGGACTCACCAAACCGCTTACAGTGTTTCAGGTACAAAATGACTGTTTCTCGCTAAGAAAATGCCAAAAAGCGGATTTCTGTAATAACATTGTTTTACCTTCTGAATTTTTAAGGCAACCTATTGAAAACGTCAGAAAATTGGAGAAAGGAGTCTATGTAGTTGATTTGAGAGACTCATTTCATTATTGGACTCACCAAACCGCTTACAGTGTTTCAGGTACAAAATGACTGTTTCTCGCTAAGAAAATGCCAAAAAGCGGATTTCTGTAATAACATTGTTTTACCTTCTGAATTTTTAAGGCAACCTATTGAAAACGTCAGAAAATTGGAGAAAGGAGTCTATGTAGTTGATTTGAGAGACTCATTTCATTATTGGACTCACCAAACCACTTACAGTGTTTCAGGTACAAAATGACTGTTTCTCGCTGAGAAAATGCCAAAAAGCGGATTTCTGTCATAACATTGATTTACCTTCTGATTTTTTAAGGCAAGCTATTGAAAACGTCAGAAAATTGGAGAAAGGAGTCTATGTAGTTGATTTGAGGGACTCATTTCATTATTGGACTCACCAAACCACTTACAGTGTTTCAGGTACAAAATGACTGTTTCTCGCTGAGAAACTGCCAAAAAGCGGATTTCTGTCATAACATTGATTTACCTTCTGATTTTTTAAGGCAAGCTATTGAAAACGTCAGAAAATTGGAGAAAGGAGTCTATGTAGTTGATTTGAGGGACTCATTTCATTATTGGACTCACCAAACCGCTTACAGTGTTTCAGGTACAAAATGACTGTTTCTCGCTGAGAAAATGCCAAAAAGCGGATTTCTGTAATAACATTGTTTTACCTTCTGAATTTTTAAGGCAACCTATTGAAAACGTCAGAAAATTGGAGAAAAGAGTCTATGTAGTTGATTTGAGAGACTCATTTCATTATTGGACTCACCAAACCACTTACAGTGTTTCAGGTACAAAATGACTGTTTCTCGCTGAGAAACTGCCAAAAAGCGGATTTCTGTCATAACATTGATTTACCTTCTGATTTTTTAAGGCAAGCTATTGAAAACGTCAGAAAATTGGAGAAAGGAGTCTATGTAGTTGATTTGAGAGACTCATTTCATTATTGGACTCACCAAAACACTTACAGTGTTTCAGGTACAAAATGACTGTTTCTCGCTGAGAAAATGCCAAAAAGCGGTTTTCTGTCATAACATTGATTTACCTTCTGATTTTTTAAGGCAAGCTATTGAAAACGTCAGAAAGTTGGAGAAAGGAGTCTATGTAGTTGATTTGAGGGACTCATTTCATTATTGGACTCACCAAAACACTTACAGTGTTTCAGGTACAAAATGACTGTTTCTCGCTGAGAAAATGCCAAAAAGCGGTTTTCTGTCATAACATTGATTTACCTTCTGATTTTTTAAGGCAAGCTATTAAAAACGTCAGAAAGTTGGAGAAAGGAGTCTATGTAGTTGATTTGAGGGACTCATTTCATTATTGGACTCACCAAACCACTTACAGTGTTTCAGGTACAAAATGACCGTTTCTCGCTGAGAAAATGCCAAAAAGCGGATTTCTGTAATAACATTGTTTTACCTTCTGATTTTTTAAGGCAATCTATTGAAAACGTTAGAAAATTGGAGAAAGGAGTCTATGTAGTTGATTTGAGAGACTCATTTCATTATTGGACTCACCAAACCACTTACAGTGTTTCAGGTACAAAATGACTGTTTCTCGCTGAGAAAATGCCAAAAAGCGGATTTCTGTCATAACATTGATTTACCTTCTGATTTTGTAAGGCAAGCTATTGAAAACGTCAGAAAATTGGAGAAAGGGGTCTATGTAGTTGATTTGAGAGACTCATTTCATTATTGGACTCACCAAACCACTTACAGTGTTTCAGGTACAAAATGACTGTTTCTCGCTAAGAAAATGCCAAAAAGCGGATTTCTGTAATAACATTGTTTTACCTTCTGAATTTTTAAGGCAACCTATTGAAAACGTCAGAAAATTGGAGAAAGGAGTCTATGTAGTTGATTTGAGAGACTCATTTCATTATTGGACTCACCAAACCACTTACAGTGTTTCAGGTACAAAATGACTGTTTCTCGCTGAGAAACTGCCAAAAAGCGGATTTCTGTCATAACATTGATTTACCTTCTGATTTTTTAAGGCAAGCTATTGAAAACGTCAGAAAATTGGAGAAAGGAGTCTATGTAGTTGATTTGAGAGACTCATTTCATTATTGGACTCACCAAACCACTTACAGTGTTTCAGGTACAAAATGACCGTTTCTCGCTGAGAAAATGCCAAAAAGCGGATTTCTGTAATAACATTGTTTTACCTTCTGATTTTTTAAGGCAATCTATTGAAAACGTTAGAAAATTGGAGAAAGGAGTCTATGTAGTTGATTTGAGAGACTCATTTCATTATTGGACTCACCAAACCACTTACAGTGTTTCAGGTACAAAATGACTGTTTCTCGCTGAGAAAATGCCAAAAAGCGGATTTCTGTCATAACATTGATTTACCTTCTGATTTTTTAAGGCAAGCTATTGAAAACGTCAGAAAATTGGAGAAAGGAGTCTATGTAGTTGATTTGAGAGACTCATTTCATTATTGGACTCACCAAACCACTTACAGTGTTTCAGGTACAAAATGACTGTTTCTCGCTGAGAAAATGCCAAAAAGCGGATTTCTGTCATAACATTGATTTACCTTCCGATTTTTTAAGGCAAGCTATTGAAAACATCAGAAAATTGGAGAAAGGAGTCTATGTAGTTGATTTGAGAGACTTATTTCATTATTGGACTCACCAAACCACTTACAGTGTTTCAGGTACAAAATGACTGTTTCTCGCTGAGAAACTGCCAAAAAGCGGATTTCTGTCATAACATTGATTTACCTTCTGATTTTTTAAGGCAAGCTATTGAAAACGTTAGAAAATTGGAGAAAGGTGTCTATGTAGTTGATTTGAGCGACTCATTTCATTATTGGACTCACCAAACCACTTACAGTGTTTCAGGTACAAAATGACTGTTTCTCGCTGAGAAAATGCCAAAAAGCGGATTTCTGTCATAACATTGATTTACCTTCTGATTTTTTAAGGCAAGCTATTGAAAACGTCAGAAAATTGGAGAAAGGAGTCTACATAGTTGATTTGAGAGACTCATTTCATTATTGGACTCACCAAACCACTTACAGTGTTTCAGGTACAAAATGACTGTTTCTCGCTGAGAAAATGCCAAAAAGCGGATTTCTGTCATAACATTGATTTACCTTCTGATTTTTTAAGGCAAGCTATTGAAAACGTCAGAAAATTGGAGAAAGGAGTCTACATAGTTGATTTGAGAGACTCATTTCATTATTGGACTCACCAAACCACTTACAGTGTTTCAGGTACAAAATGACTGTTTCTCGCTGAGAAAATGCCAAAAAGCGGATTTCTGTCATAACATTGTTTTACCTTCTGATCTTATAAGGCAAGCTATTGAAAACGTCAGAAAATTGGAGAAAGGAGTCTCTGTAGTTGATTTGAGCGACTCATTTCATTATTGGACTCACCAAACCACTTACAGTGTTTCAGGTACAAAATGACTGTTTCTCGCTGAGAAAATTCCAAAAAGCGGATTTCTGTCATAACATTGATTTACCTTCTGATTTTTTAAGGCAAGCTATTGAAAACGTCAGAAAATTGGAGAAAGGAGTCTACATAGTTGATTTGAGAGACTCATTTCATTATTGGACTCACCAAACCACTTACAGTGTTTCAGGTACAAAATGACTGTTTCTCGCTGAGAAAATGCCAAAAAGCGGATTTCTGTCATAACATTGATTTACCTTCTGATTTTTTAAGGCAAGCTATTGAAAACGTCAGAAAATTGGAGAAAGGAGTCTACATAGTTGATTTGAGAGACTCATTTCATTATTGGACTCACCAAACCACTTACAGTGTTTCAGGTACAAAATGACTGTTTCTCGCTGAGAAAATGCCAAAAAGCGGATTTCTGTCATAACATTGTTTTACCTTCTGATCTTTTAAGGCAAGCTATTGAAAACGTCAGAAAATTGGAGAAAGGAGTCTATGTAGTTGATTTGAGCGACTCATTTCATTATTGGACTCACCAAACCACTTACAGTGTTTCAGGTACAAAATGACTGTTTCTCGCTGAGAAAATGCCAAAAAGCGGATTTCTGTCATAACATTGATTTACCTTCTGATTTTTCAAGGCAAGCTATTGAAAACGTCAGAAAATTGCAGAAAGGTGTCTATGTAGTTAATTTGAGCGACTCATTTCATTATTGGACTCACCAAACCACTTACAGTGTTTCAGGTACAAAATGACTGTTTCTCGCTGAGAAAATGCCAAAAAGCGGATTTCTGTCATAACATTGTTTTACCTTCTGATCTTTTAAGGCAAGCTATTGAAAACGTCAGAAAATTGGAGAAAGGAGTCTATGTAGTTGATTTGAGCGACTCATTTCATTATTGGACTCACCAAACCACTTACAGTGTTTCAGGTACAAAATGATTGTTTCTCGCTGAGAAAATGCCAAAAAGCGGATTTCTGTCATAACATTGATTTACCTTCTGATTTTTTAAGGCAAGCTATTGAAAACGTTAGAAAATTGGAGAAAGGTGTCTATGTAGTTGATTTGAGAGACTCATTTCATTATTGGACTCACCAAACCACTTACAGTGTTTCAGGTACAAAATGACTGTTTCTCGCTTAGAAAATGCCAAAAAGCGGATTTCTGTCATAACATTGATTTACCTTCTGATTTTTCAAGGCAAGCTATTGAAAACGTCAGAAAATTGCAGAAAGGTGTCTATGTAGTTGATTTGAGAGACTCATTTCATTATTGGACTCAACAAACCACTTACAGTGTTTCAGGTACAAAATGACTGTTTCTTGCTGAGAAAATGCCAAAAAGCGGATTTCTGTCATAACATTGATTTACCTTCTGATTTTTTAAGGCAAGCTATTGAAAACGTTAGAAAATTGGAGAAAGGAGTCTATGTAGTTGATTTGAGAGACTCATTTCATTATTGGACTCACCAAACCACTTACAGTGTTTCAGGTACAAAATGACCGTTTCTCGCTGAGAAAATGCCAAAAAGCGGATTTCTGTAATAACATTGTTTTACCTACTGAATTTTTAAGGCAAGCTATTGAAAACGTCAGAAAATTGGAGAAAGGAGTCTATGTAGTTGATTTGAGAGACTCATTTCATTATTGGACTCACCAAACCACTTACAGTGTTTCAGGTACAAAATGACTGTTTCTCGCTGAGAAAATGCCAAAAAGCGGATTTCTGTCATAACATTGTTTTACCTTCTGATCTTTTAAGGCAAGCTATTGAAAACGTCAGAAAATTGGAGAAAGGAGTCTATGTAGTTGATTTGAGCGACTCATTTCATTATTGGACTCACCAAACCACTTACAGTGTTTCAGGTACAAAATGACTGTTTCTCGCTGAGAAAATGCCAAAAAGCGGATTTCTGTAATAACATTGTTTTACCTTCTGAATTTTTAAGGCAAGCTATTGAAAACGTCAGAAAATTGGAGAAAGGAGTCTATGTAGTTGATTTGAGAGACTCATTTCATTATTGGACTCACCAAACCACTTACAGTGTTTCAGGTACAAAATGACTGTTTCTCGCTGAGAAAATGCCAAAAAGCGGATTTCTGTCATAACATTGATTTACCTTCTGATTTTTCAAGGCAAGCTATTGAAAACGTCAGAAAATTGGAGAAAGGTGTCTATGTAGTTGATTTGAGAGACTCATTTCATTATTGGACTCACCAAACCACTTACAGTGTTTCAGGTACAAAATGACTGTTTCTCGCTGAGAAAATGCCAAAAAGCGGATTTCTGTCATAACATTGATTTACCTTCTGATTTTTTAAGGCAAGCTATTGAAAACGTTAGAAAATTGGAGAAAGGAGTCTATGTAGTTGATTTGAGAGACTCATTTCATTATTGGACTCACCAAACCACTTACAGTGTTTCAGGTACAAAATGACCGTTTCTCGCTGAGAAAATGCCAAAAAGCGGATTTCTGTAATAACATTGTTTTACCTTCTGATTTTTTAAGGCAAGCTATTGAAAACGTCAGAAAATTGGAGAAAGGAGTCTATGTAGTTGATTTGAGGGACTCATTTCATTATTGGACTCACCAAACCACTTACAGTGTTTCAGGTACAAAATGACTGTTTCTCGCTGAGAAAATGCCAAAAAGCGGATTTCTGTAATAACATTGTTTTACCTTCTGAATTTTTAAGGCAAGCTATTGAAAACGTCAGAAAATTGGAGAAAGGAGTCTATGTAGTTGATTTGAGAGACTCATTTCATTATTGGACTCACCAAACCACTTACAGTGTTTCAGGTACAACATGACCGTTTCTCGCTGAGAAAATGCCAAAAAGCGGATTTCTGTAATAACATTGTTTTACCTTCTGATTTTTTAAGGCAATCTATTGAAAACGTTAGAAAATTGGAGAAAGGAGTCTATGTAGTTTATTTGAGAGACTCATTTCATTATTGGACTCACCAAACCACTTACAGTGTTTCAGGTACAAAATGACTGTTTCTCGCTGAGAAAATGCCAAAAAGCGGATTTCTGTCATAACATTGATTTACCTTCTGATTTTTTAAGGCAAGCTATTGAAAACGTCAGAAAATTGGAGAAAGGAGTCTATGTAGTTGATTTGAGAGACTCATTTCATTATTGGACTCACCAAACCACTTACAGTGTTTCAGGTTCAAAATTACTGTTTCTCGCTGAGAAACTGCCAAAAAGCGGTTTTCTGTAATAACATTGTTTCAAGTGTCTGAGAGAGCTTAGCAAGGTGCCTCGCATTGACCATTACTTCCTTAGAGTTAGGGCAAATCAGTCGAGTGAAGCCCAGTGGCAGGATATTCACCACAGTCCACAGGGTATCAGAACCCCAGACGAAGCTCAATCAAGCACAGATCCATTTATGAACATCAGCCCAGAGCCCATCCAGCCACAGACAGCAGTAGAGCGGAGGCTGACTGGACGAAAACCTCAAATCTTGTGGCCTAAATCCTGTCAGAAAAAGGAGTGGGAAACCACAGACACAGACCTCGTCCACCTTTTAGAAGGTCTGAAAGGGGTTTTGGAGAAAAAACTGGACAAGATCGGAGAGACCATTTATAGCTATGGAGCAGAGAGATTTGGTGTGAAACGTGAGAACTTGCAGACACAGAAGGAACCATCTGCTCATCTCAAGTCCAGGAGACAACGTGACTCGTGAAAGAAAGGAGGTGCCTGAGGAAACAATGGAAGAAGGCCACGGAAGTGGAAAGGAAAGGCCTTGGGGCACTACAGGGCGACATCAAGCAGCGTCTGGCAGCACTGCGAAGAGCAGAATGCCTGAGAAGGCAACAAGAAGAGAGAGCGTACGAGGACTGCCTTCTACAGAGATCCCTATAAATTTGTTAAGGACCTCTTTGTCAGGGAGAAATCTGGGACCCTCAAAGTACCCATAAGAGAACTGGAAGAACATCTTCGGAAGACCTACTCCGACAAACAGAAGCATGTGCCAGCCAGCATTCCGGAGGATATGCCACCCATCCAACCACCTGAGCACCAGATGGAAACAAGGCCCCCCACATGGAGCGAAGTTGAGAGCACAGTAAAACGGGCAAGAACAGCTTCAGCCCCGGGGCCCAACGGCATTCCATACAGGGTGTATAAGAACACGCCAGGCGTCTTGAAATACCTCTGGAAGCTTATGAAAGTGGCATGGGAAAAAGGAATGATACCAAAGGCAAGGCGACGGGCAGGAGGGATCCTGATTCCCAAAGAGAAGAATTCCTCAACCATCGAGCAGTTTCGCCAGATCAGCCTTCTCAATGTGGAAGGAAAGATTTTCTTCAGTGTCGTGGCCCGTAGGCTCTCAGCATTCCTGCTGGCGAACAACTTTGTTGACACCTCAGTGCAAAAGGCAGGGATAAGTGGGTTCTCAGGTTGCTTGGAACACACAAATGTCATCTGGCACCAAGTACAGACGGCCAAGAAGGAGAAGAAAGACCTGCATGTGGTGTTTTTAGATCTTGCCAATGCTTTCGGGTCAGTGCCTCATGAGATCTTGTGGACAGCGTTCAACTTCTTTCAAGTGCCAGAGGGCATCACAAGTCTATACTTCCAGGATCTCCAATTCTGTGTTACAGCACAGGATAGTACAACTGCCTGGCAGCACCTTGAGATAGGCATTATGGCGGGCTGCACCATCTCGCCACTGGTGTTTACAATGGCAATGGAGCTACTTATTCGTGCATCACGATGGGTGGTTGGAGGAGAACGATTGAAGAGCGGGCTCCGTCTTCCCCCAATCAGGGCGTACATGGACGACATGACGACAATAACAACAACGGTCGCATGTACCAAACGTCTGCTGGAGAAACTCCGGGGAAACATCAAATGGGCACGAATGGAGATTAAACCCAGCAAATCCCGTAGCATCTCTATTGTCAAAGGTAAGCTCACCAATGAAAGGTTCTATGTGGACAACCAGCCAATCCCAACAGTTCTGGAGAAGCCTATCAAAAGCCGATGGTATAGCGCAGAACTTAAAGACTCTGAGCAGGTGGAACAACTCAGGCAGGATACAATCAGCGGCCTCAAGCAGATTAACAACACTGCTCTCCCTGGAAAATTGAAGCTATGGTGCTTTCAATTTGGGCTGCTACCTCGCCTCATGTGGCCAATTTCCATCTATGAGGTCACCTTATCTCATGTCAATCGGCTTGAGAGACTGGTGAATGCCCAAGTGAGGAAGTGGCTTGGACTGCCGAGATGCCTTTCCAGCATAGGCCTGTATGGCAATGGAGCGCTCTCCCTTCCAATCTCAAGCCTGGTGGAGGAGTACAAATGTGCCAAAACAAGGGTGGAAATGACTCTTACAGAATCCCGGGACCCATGCGTCAGAGATGCGGCTCCAAACCTGGCAACAGGGAGGAAATGGAAACCATCTGCAGCAGTAGCAGTGGCAAAGACCACCCTCAGACACCGGGATATAGTGGGACGAGTCCAACATGGCAGAGGGGGTCTTGGCCTGGAAGCAACAACACCCGCTTGGCAAAAGGCTACTCCGTCTGAACGGCGACACATGGTGGTTGAGGAGGTGCGCAACCAGGAGGAGGCAGCCAGGTGTGCCAAGGCAGTCTCCCAAGCCCAGCAAGGACGCTGGATGAGGTGGGAGGGTGTGGAGAGGAGGAAAATCACGTGGAATGAGATGTGGAGCATGGAGGCTAATAGGCTCAGCTTCATCATCAGAGCCACTTATGATGTCCTGCCCTCTCCAACCAACCTACATCTCTGGTATGGAGAGGACCCAGCCTGCCTGCAGTGTGCAGCCCCAGCAACCCTCAAACACATCCTGGTGGGTTGCAAGACCTGCCTGACTCAAGGAAGATACACCTGGCGCCATAACCAAGTGTTGAAGTGCTTGGCTGCCGAACTTGAGGACAAGAGGGTCACCATCAACGCCATGCCTTTCAAAACCCAGACCACCCTCCCACGGAAGACAACATTCGTCCGACAAGGGGAGAAACGGAGAACCAAGCCATCACCTCCAAACTCAGGCCCACTGGACACAGCCCGGGATTGGGAAATGCGGGTAGACCTCAGCCAGAGGCTCACTTTCCCGCCAGAAATCGCAGCAACCAACCTGCGCCCAGATTTGGTCCTCTGGTCCAAGTCCTGCCGGCGTGTTGTGTGGAGCTGACTGTCCCGTGGGAGGATAACATCGACGAAGCATTCGAAAGAAAAAGGCTGCGTTATGCTAACCTAGCAGCTGATGCTGAGGCGCGGGGATGGAACGTAAAGGTGTGGCCAGTGGAGGTTGGCTGCCGAGGCTTTGTAGCCAGGTCCACCACACGGCTCCTGAAGGAAGTTGGGATCAGAGGACAGGCCCAGCGGAAGGCAATAAAAGAACTTGCCAAAGCAGCCGAACAGAGCAGTCACTGGCTGTGGCTGAAACGGAGGGATGCAACATGGGCTGTTTGATGACCACGGGGTGCCACCATATGACACACACCCAGGTCTGATCAGCCTGTGGCAGGCCAACCTTGGAAGAGGGTGTATTGTGTTAAGAGGCCGAAACACCTGATGAAGACAAGGCACACAACTGATGACGTGTAGATTTGTTGGTGCCCCGCGATCCTGTCCAAACTCCACCCCCCAGTCATGTCCGATAGGAGTTATCGTGCTGATATATTTTAGGGATATTAACAGCTAGTCCTATTAAGAATCCTACCTTCTGATTTTTTAAGGCAAGCTATTGAAAACGTCAGAAAATTGGAGAAAGGAGTCTATGTAGTTGATTTGAGAGACTCATTTCATTATTGGACTCACCAAACCACTTACAGTGTTTCAGGTACAAAAGGACCGTTTCTCGCTGAGAAAATGCCAAAAAGCGGATTTCTGTAATAACACTGTTTTACCTTGTGATTTTTTAAGGCAATCTATTGAAAACGTTAGAAAATTGGAGAAAGGAGTCTATGTAGTTGATTTGAGGGACTCATTTCATTATTGGACTCACCAAACCACTTACAGTGTTTCAGGTACAAAATGACTGTTTCTCGCTGAGAAACTGCCAAAAAGCGGATTTCTGTCATAACATTGATTTACCTTCTGATTTTTTAAGGCAAGCTATTGAAAACGTCAGAAAATTGGAGAAAGGAGTCTATGTAGTTGATTTGAGAGACTCATTTCATTATTGGACTCACCAAACCACTTACAGTGTTTCAGGTACAAAATGACCGTTTCTCGCTGAGAAAATGCCAAAAAGCGGATTTCTGTAATAACACTGTTTTACCTTCTGATTTTTTAAGGCAATCTATTGAAAACGTTAGAAAATTGGAGAAAGGAGTCTATGTAGTTGATTTGAGGGACTCATTTCATTATTGGACTCACCAAACCACTTACAGTGTTTCAGGTACAAAATGACTGTTTCTCGCTGAGAAAATGCCAAATAGCGGATTTCTGTAATAACATTGTTTTACCTTCTGATTTTTTAAGGCAAGCTATTGAAAACGTTAGAAAATTGGAGAAAGGAGTCTATGTAGTTGATTTTAGAGACTCATTTCATTATTGGACTCACCAAACCACTTACAGTGTTTCAGGTACAAAATGACTGTTTCTCGCTGAGAAAATGCCAAAAAGCGGATTTCTGTCATAACATTGATTTACCTTCTGATTTTTTAAGGCAAGCTATTGAAAACGTCAGAAAATTGGAGAAAGGAGTCTATGTAGTTGATTTGAGGGACTCATTTCATTATTGGACTCACCAAACAGCTTACAGTGTTTCAGGTACAAAATGACTGTTTCTCGCTAAGAAAATGCCAAAAAGCGGATTTCTGTAATAACATTGTTTTACCTTCTGAATTTTTAAGGCAACCTATTGAAAACGTCAGAAAATTGGAGAAAGGAGTCTATGTAGTTGATTTGAGAGACTCATTTCATTATTGGACTCACCAAACCACTTACAGTGTTTCAGGTACAAAATGACTGTTTCTCGCTGAGAAACTGCCAAAAAGCGGATTTCTGTCATAACATTGATTTACCTTCTGATTTTTTAAGGCAAGCTATTGAAAACGTCAGAAAATTGGAGAAAGGAGTCTATGTAGTTGATTTGAGAGACTCATTTCATTATTGGACTCACCAAACCACTTACAGTGTTTCAGGTACAAAATGACTGTTTCTCGCTGAGAAAATGCCAAAAAGCGGATTTCTGTCATAACATTGATTTACCTTCTGATTTTTTAAGGCAAGCTATTGAAAACGTCAGAAAATTGGAGAAAGGAGTCTATGTAGTTGATTTGAGGGACTCATTTCATTATTGGACTCACCAAACCACTTACAGTGTTTCAGGTACAAAATGACTGTTTCTCGCTGAGAAACTGCCAAAAAGCGGATTTCTGTCATAACATTGATTTACCTTCTGATTTTTTAAGGCAAGCTATTGAAAACGTCAGAAAATTGGAGAAAGGAGTCTATGTAGTTGATTTGAGGGACTCATTTCATTATTGGACTCACCAAACCGCTTACAGTGTTTCAGGTACAAAATGACTGTTTCTCGCTGAGAAAATGCCAAAAAGCGGATTTCTGTAATAACATTGTTTTACCTTCTGAATTTTTAAGGCAACCTATTGAAAACGTCAGAAAATTGGAGAAAAGAGTCTATGTAGTTGATTTGAGAGACTCATTTCATTATTGGACTCACCAAACCACTTACAGTGTTTCAGGTACAAAATGACTGTTTCTCGCTGAGAAACTGCCAAAAAGCGGATTTCTGTCATAACATTGATTTACCTTCTGATTTTTTAAGGCAAGCTATTGAAAACGTCAGAAAATTGGAGAAAGGAGTCTATGTAGTTGATTTGAGAGACTCATTTCATTATTGGACTCACCAAACCACTTACAGTGTTTCAGGTACAAAATGACTGTTTCTCGCTGAGAAAATGCCAAAAAGCGGATTTCTGTCATAACATTGATTTACCTTCTGATTTTTTAAGGCAAGCTATTGAAAACGTCAGAAAATTGGAGAAAGGAGTCTATGTAGTTGATTTGAGGGACTCATTTCATTATTGGACTCACCAAACCACTTACAGTGTTTCAGGTACAAAATGACTGTTTCTCGCTGAGAAACTGCCAAAAAGCGGATTTCTGTCATAACATTGATTTACCTTCTGATTTTTTAAGGCAAGCTATTGAAAACGTCAGAAAATTGGAGAAAGGAGTCTATGTAGTTGATTTGAGAGACTCATTTCATTATTGGACTCACCAAAACACTTACAGTGTTTCAGGTACAAAATGACTGTCTCTCGCTGAGAAAATGCCAAAAAGCGGTTTTCTGTCATAACATTGATTTACCTTCTGATTTTTTAAGGCAATCTATTGAAAACGTTAGAAAATTGGAGAAAGGAGTCTATGTAGTTGATTTGAGAGACTCATTTCATTATTGGACTCACCAAACCACTTACAGTGTTTCAGGTACAAAATGACTGTTTCTCGCTGAGAAAATGCCAAAAAGCGGATTTCTGTCATAACATTGATTTACCTTCTGATTTTTTTAAGGCAAGCTATTGAAAACGTCAGAAAATTGGAGAAAGGAGTCTACATAGTTGATTTGAGAGACTCATTTCATTATTGGACTCACCAAACCACTTACAGTGTTTCAGGTACAAAATGACTGTTTCTCGCTGAGAAAATGCCAAAAAGCGGATTTCTGTCATAACATTGATTTACCTTCCGATTTTTTAAGGCAAGCTATTGAAAACATCAGAAAATTGGAGAAAGGAGTCTATGTAGTTGATTTGAGAGACTTATTTCATTATTGGACTCACCAAACCACTTACAGTGTTTCAGGTACAAAATGACTGTTTCTCGCTGAGAAACTGCCAAAAAGCGGATTTCTGTCATAACATTGATTTACCTTCTGATTTTTTAAGGCAAGCTATTGAAAACGTTAGAAAATTGGAGAAAGGTGTCTATGTAGTTGATTTGAGCGACTCATTTCATTATTGGACTCACCAAACCACTTACAGTGTTTCAGGTACAAAATGACTGTTTCTCGCTGAGAAAATGCCAAAAAGCGGATTTCTGTCATAACATTGATTTACCTTCTGATTTTTTAAGGCAAGCTATTGAAAACGTCAGAAAATTGGAGAAAGGAGTCTACATAGTTGATTTGAGAGACTCATTTCATTATTGGACTCACCAAACCACTTACAGTGTTTCAGGTACAAAATGACTGTTTCTCGCTGAGAAAATGCCAAAAAGCGGATTTCTGTCATAACATTGATTCACCTTCTGATTTTTTAAGGCAAGCTATTGAAAACGTCAGAAAATTGGAGAAAGGAGTCTATGTAGTTGATTTGAGAGACTCATTTCATTATTGGACTCACCAAACCACTTACAGTGTTTCAGGTAGAAAATGACTGTTTCTCGCTGAGAAAATGCCAAAAAGCGGATTTCTGTCATAACATTGATTTACCTTCTGATTTTTTAAGGCAAGCTATTGAAAACGTCAGAAAATTGGAGAAAGGAGTCTATGTAGTTGATTTGAGAGACTCATTTCATTATTGGACTCACCAAACCACTTACAGTGTTTCAGGTACAAAATGACTGTTTCTCGCTGAGAAAATGCCAAAAAGCGGATTTCTGTCATAACATTGATTTACCTTCTGATTTTTCAAGGCAAGCTATTGAAAACGTCAGAAAATTGGAGAAAGAAGTCTACATAGTTGATTTGAGAGACTCATTTCATTATTGGACTCACCAAACCACTTACAGTGTTTCAGGTACAAAATGACTGTTTCTCGCTGAGAAACTGCCAAAAAGCGGATTTCTGTCATAACATTGATTTACCTTCTGATTTTTTAAGGCAAGCTATTGAAAACGTCAGAAAATTGGAGAAAGGAGTCTACATAGTTGATTTGAGAGACTCATTTCATTATTGGACTCACCAAACCACTTACAGTGTTTCAGGTACAAAATGACTGTTTCTCGCTGAGAAAATGCCAAAAAGCGGATTTCTGTCATAACATTGATTTACCTTCTGATTTTTTAAGGCAAGCTATTGAAAACGTCAGAAAATTGGAGAAAGGAGTCTACATAGTTGATTTGAGAGACTCATTTCATTATTGGACTCACCAAACCACTTACAGTGTTTCAGGTACAAAATGACTGTTTCTCGCTGAGAAAATGCCAAAAAGCGGATTTCTGTCATAACATTGATTTACCTTCTGATTTTTTAAGGCAAGCTATTGAAAACGTCAGAAAATTGGAGAAAGGAGTCTACATAGTTGATTTGAGAGACTCATTTCATTATTGGACTCACCAAACAACTTACAGTGTTTCAGGTACAACATGACTGTTTCTCGCTGAGAAAATGCCAAAAAGCGGATTTCTGTCATAACATTGATTCACCTTCTGATTTTTTAAGGCAAGCTATTGAAAACGTTAGAAAATTGGAGAAAGGTGTCTATGTAGTTGATTTGAGCGACTCATTTCATTATTGGACTCACCAAACCACTTACAGTGTTTCAGGTACAAAATGACTGTTTCTCGCTGAGAAAATGCCAAAAAGCGGATTTCTGTCATAACATTGATTTACCTTCTGATTTTTTAAGGCAAGCTATTGAAAACGTCAGAAAATTGGAGAAAGTAGTCTATGTAGTTGATTTGAGAGACTCATTTCATTATTGGACTCACTAAACCACTTACAGTGTTTCAGGTACAAAATGACTGTTTCTCGCTGAGAAAATGCCAAAAAGCGGATTTCTGTCATAACATTGATTTACCTTCTGATTTTTCAAGGCAAGCTATTGAAAACGTCAGAAAATTGGAGAAAGGAGTCTATGTAGTTGATTTGAGAGACTCATTTCATTATTGGACTCACCAAACCACTTACTTACTTTCAGGTACAAAATGACTGTTTCTTGCTGAGAAAATGCCAAAAAGCGGATTTCTGTCATAACATTGATTTACCTTCTGATTTTTTAAGGCAAGCTATTGAAAACGTCAGAAAATTGGAGAAAGGAGTCTATGTAGTTGATTTGAGAGACTCATTTCATTATTGGACTCACCAAACCACTTACAGTGTTTCAGGTACAAAATGACTGTTTCTCGCTGAGAAAATGCCAAAAAGCGGATTTCTGTAATAACATTGTTTTACCTTCTGATTTTTTAAGGCAAGCTATTGAAAACGTCAGAAAATTGGAGAAAGGAGTCTATGTAGTTGATTTGAGGGACTCATTTCATTATTGGACTCACCAAACCACTTACAGTGTTTCAGGTACAAAATGACTGTTTCTCGCTGAGAAAATGCCAAAAAGCGGATTTCTGTCATAACATTGATTTACCTTCTGATTTTTTAAGGCAAGCTATTGAAAACGTTAGAAAATTGGAGAAAGGAGTCTATGTAGTTGATTTGAGAGACTCATTTCATTATTGGACTCACCAAACCACTTACCGTGTTTCAGGTACAAAATGACTGTTTCTCGCTGAGAAAATGCCAAAAAGCGGATTTCTGTCATAACATTGATTTACCTTCTGATTTTTTAAGGCAAGCTATTGAAAACGTCAGAAAATTGGAGAAAGGAGTCTATGTAGTTGATTTGAGAGACTCATTTCATTATTGGACTCACCAAACCACTTACAGTGTTTCAGGTACAAAATGACTGTTTCTCGCTGAGAAAATGCCAAAAAGCGGATTTCTGTCATAACATTGATTTACCTTCTGATTTTTCAAGGCAAGCTATTGAAAACGTCAGAAAATTGGAGAAAGAAGTCTATGTAGTTGATTTGAGAGACTCATTTCATTATTGGACTCACCAAACCACTTACAGTGTTTCAGGTACAAAATGACTCTTTCTCGCTGAGAAAATGCCAAAAAGCGGATTTCTGTCATAACATTGATTTACCTTCTGATTTTTCAAGGCAAGCTATTGAAAACTACAGAAAATTGGTGAAAGGAGTCTATGTAGTTTGATTTGAGAGACTCATTTCATTATTGGACTCACCAAACCACTTACAGTGTTTCAGGTACAAAATGACTCTTTCTCGCTGAGAAAATGCCAAAAAGCGGATTTCTGTCATAACATTGATTTACCTTCTGATTTTTTAAGGCAAGCTATTGAAAACGTCAGAAATTTGGAGAAAGGAGTCTATGTAGTTGATTTGAGAGACTCATTTCATTATTGGACTCACCAAACCACTTACAGTGTTTCAGGTACAAAATGACTGTTTCTCGCTGAGAAAATGCCAAAAAGCGGATTTCTGTCATAACATTGATTTACCTTCTGATTTTTTAAGGCAAGCTATTGAAAACGTTAGAAAATTGGAGAAAGGAGTCTATGTAGTTGATTTGAGAGACTCATTTCATTATTGGACTCACCAAACCACTTACAGTGTTTCAGGTACAAAATGACTGTTTCTCGCTGAGAAACAGCCAAAAAGCGGATTTCTGTCATAACATTGATTTACCTTCTGATTTTTTAAGGCAAGCTATTGAAAACGTCAGAAAATTGGAGAAAGGAGTCTATGTAGTTGATTTGAGAGACTCATTTCATTATTGGACTCACCAAACCACTTACAGTGTTTCAGGTACAAAATGACCATTTCTCGCTGAGAAAATGCCAAAAAGCGGATTTCTGTAATGACATTGTTTTACCTTCTGATTTTTTAAGGCAAGCTATTGAAAACGTCAGAAAATTGGAGAAAGGAGTCTACGTAGTTGATTTGAGAGACTCATTTCATTATTGGACTCACCAAACCACTTACAGTGTTTCAGGTACAAAATGACTGTTTCTCGCTGAGAAAATGCCAAAAAGCGGATTTCTGTCATAACATTGATTCACCTTCTGATTTTTTAAGGCAAGCTATTGAAAACGTTAGAAAATTGGAGAAAGGTGTCTATGTAGTTGATTTGAGCGACTCATTTCATTATTGGACTCACCAAACCACTTACAGTGTTTCAGGTACAAAATGACTGTTTCTCGCTGAGAAAATGCCAAAAAGCGGATTTCTGTCATAACATTGATTTACCTTCTGATTTTTCAAGGCAAGCTATTGAAAACGTCAGAAAATTGGAGAAAGGAGTCTATGTAGTTGATTTGAGAGACTCATTTCATTATTGGACTCACCAAACCACTTACAGTGTTTCAGGTACAAAATGACTGTTTCTCGCTGAGAAAATGCCAAAAAGCGGATTTCTGTAATAACATTGTTTCAAGTGTCTGAGAGAGCTTAGAAGGGGGCCTCGCATTGACCATTACTTCCTTAGAGGTAGGGCAAATCAGTCGAATGAAGCCCAGTGGCAGGATATTCACCACAGTCCACAGGGTATCAGAACCCCAGACGAAGCTCAATCAAGCACAGATCCATTTATGAACATCAGCCCAGAGCCCATCCAGCCACAGACAGCAGTAGAGCGGAGGCTGACTGGACGAAAACCTCAAATCTTGTGGCCTAAATCCTGTCAGAAAAAGGAGTGGGAAACCACAGACACAGACCTCGTCCACCTTTTAGAAGGTCTGAAAGGGGGTGTGGAGAAAAAACTTGACAAGATCGGAGAGACCATTTATAGCTATGGAGCAGAGAGATTTGGTGTGAAACGTGAGAACTTGCAGACACAGAAGGAACCATCTGCTCATCTCAAGTCCAGGAGACAACAAGAGATTCAGAGACTCGTGAAAGAAAGGAGGTGCCTGAGGAAACAATGGAAGAAGGCCACGGAAGTGGAAAGGAAAGGCCTTGGGGCACTACAGGGCGACATCAAGCAGCGTCTGGCAGCACTGCGAAGAGCAGAATGCCTGAGAAGGCAACATAAGAAGAGAGAGCGAACGAGGACTGCCTTCTACAGAGATCCCTATAAATTTGTTAAGGACCTCTTTGTCAGGGAGAAATCTGGGACCCTCAAAGTACCCATAAGAGAACTGGAAGAACATCTTTGGAAGACCTACTCCGACAAACAGAGGCATGTGCCAGCCAGCATTCCGGAGGATATGCCACCCATCCAACCACCTGAGCACCAGATGGAAACAAGGCCCCCCACATGGAGCGAAGTTGAGAGCACAGTAAAACGGGCAAGAACAGCTTCAGCCCCGGGGCCCAACGGCATTCCATACAGGGTGTATAAGAACACGCCAGGCGTCTTGAAATACCTCTGGAAGCTTATGAAAGTGGCATGGGAAAAAGGAATGATACCAAAGGCATGGCGACGGGCAGGAGGGATCCTGATTCCCAAAGAGAAGAATTCCTCAACCATCGAGCAGTTTCGCCAGATCAGCCTTCTCAATGTGGAAGGAAAGATTTTCTTCAGTGTCGTGGCCCGTAGGCTCTCAGCATTCCTGCTGGCGAACAACTTTGTTGACACCTCAGTGCAAAAGGCAGGGATAAGTGGGTTCTCAGGTTTTTTGGAACACACAAATGTCATCTGGCACCAAGTACAGACGGCCAAGAAGGAGAAGAAAGACCTGCATGTGGTGTTTTTAGATCTTGCCAATGCCTTCGGGTCAGTGCCTCATGAGATCTTGTGGACAGCGTTCAACTTCTTTCAAGTGCCAGAGGGCATCACAAGTCTAGTCAAAGCCTACTTCCAGGATCTCCAATTCTGTGTTACAGCACAGGATAGTACAACTGCCTGGTAGCACCTTGAGATAGGCATTATGGCCGGCTGCACCATCTCGCCACTGGTGTTTACAATGGCCATGGAGCTACTTATTCGTGCATCACGATGGGTGGTTGGAGGAGAACGATTGAAGAGCGGGCTCCGTCTTCCCCCAATCAGGGCGTACATGGACGACATGACGACAATAACAACAACGGTCGCATGTACCAAACGTCTGCTGGAGAAACTCCGGGGAAACATCAAATGGGCACGAATGGAGATTAAACCCAGCAAATCCCGTAGCATCTCCATTGTCAAAGGTAAGCTCACCAATGCAAGGTTCTATGTGGACGACCAGCCAATCCCAACAGTTCTGGAGAAGCCTATCAAAAGCCTTGGCCGATGGTATAGCGCAGAACTTAAAGACTCTGAGCAGGTGGAACAACTCAGGCAGGATACAATCAGCGGCCTCAAGCAGATTAACAACACTGCTCTCCCTGGAAAATTGAAGCTATGGTGCTTTCAGTTTGGGCTGCTACCTCGCCTCATGTGGCCAATTTCCATCTATGAGGTCACCTTATCTCATGTCAATCGAATTGAGAGACTGGTGAATGCCCAAGTGAGGAAGTGGCTTGGACTGCCGAGATGCCTTTCCAGCATAGGCCTGTATGGCAATGGAGCGCTCTCCCTTCCAATCTCAAGCTTGGTGGAGGAGTACAAATGTGCCAAAACAAGGGTGGAAATGACTCTTACAGAATCCCGGGACCCATGCGTCAGAGATGCGGCTCCAAACCTGGCAACAGGGAGGAAATGGAAACCATCTGCAGCAGTAGCAGTGGCAAAGACCACCCTCAGACACCGGGATATAGTGGGACGAGTCCAACATGGCAGAGGGGGTCTTGGCCTGGAAGCAACAACACCCGCTTGGCAAAAGGCTACTCCGTCTGAACGGCGACACATGGTGGTTGAGGAGGTGCGCAACCAGGAGGAGGCAGCCAGGTGTGCCAAGGCAGTCTCCCAAGCCCAGCAAGGACGCTGGATGAGGTGGGAGGGTGTGGAGAGGAGGAAAATCACGTGGAATGAGATGTGGAGCATGGAGGCTAATAGGCTCAGCTTCATCATCAGAGCCACTTATGATGTCCTGCCCTCTCCAACCAACCTACATCTCTGGTATGGAGAGGACCCGGCCTGCCTGCAGTGTGCAGCCCCAGCAACCCTCAAACACATCCTGGTGGGTTGCAAGACCAGCCTGACTCAAGGAAGATACACCTGGCGCCATAACCAAGTGTTGAAGTGCTTGGCTGCCGAACTTGAGGACAAGAGAGTCACCATCAACGCCATGCCTTTCAAAACCCAGACCACCCTCCCACGGAAGACAACATTCGTCCGACAAGGGGAGAAACGGAGAACCAAGCCATCACCTCCAAACTCAGGCCCACTGGACACAGCCCGGGATTGGGAAATGCGGGTAGACCTCAGCCAGAGGCTCACTTTCCCGCCAGAAATCGCAGCAACCAACCTGCGCCCAGATTTGGTCCTCTGGTCCAAGTCCTGCCGGCGTGTCTTCATTGTGGAGCTGACTGTCCCGTGGGAGGATAACATCGACGAAGCATTCGAAAGAAAAAGGCTGCGTTATGCTAACCTAGCAGCTGATGCTGAGGCGCGGGGATGGAACGTAAAGGTGTGGCCAGTGGAGGTTGGCTGCCGAGGCTTTGTAGCCAGGTCCACCACACGGCTCCTGAAGGAAGTTGGGATCAGAGGACAGGCCCAGCGGAAGGCAATAAAAGAACTTGCCAAAGCAGCCGAACGGAGCAGTCACTGGCTGTGGCTGAAACGGAGGGATGCAACATGGGCTGTTTGATGACCACGGGGTGCCACCATATGACACACACCCAGGTCTGATCAGCCTGTGGCAGGCCAACCTTGGAAGAGGGTGTATTGTGTTAAGAGGCCGAAACACCTGATGAAGACAAGGCACACAACTGATGACGTGTAGATTTGGTGGTGCCCCGCGATCCTGTCCAAACTCCACAGTCATGTCCGATAGGAGTTATCGTGCTGATATATTTTAGGGATATTAACAGCTAGTCCTATTAAGAATCCTACCTTCTGATTTTTTAAGGCAAGCTATTGAAAACGTCAGAAAATTGGAGAAAGGAGTCTATGTAGTTGATTTGAGGGACTCATTTTATTATTGGACTCACCAAACCACTTACAGTGTTTCAGGTACAAAATGACTGTTTCTCGCTGAGAAAATGCCAAAAAGCGGATTTCTGTCATAACATTGATTTACCTTCTGATTTTTCAAGGCAAGCTATTGAAAACGTCAGAGAAATTGGAGAAAGGAGTCTATGTAGTTGATTTGAGAGACTAATTTCATTATTGGACTCACCAAACCACTTACAGTGTTTCAGGTACAAAATGACTGTTTCTCGCTGAGAAACTGCCAAAAAGCGGATTTCTGTCATAACATTGATTTACCTTCTGATTTTTTAAGGCAAGCTATTGAAAACGTCAGAAAATTGGAGAAAAGAGTCTATGTAGTTTGATTTGAGAGACTCATTTCATTATTGGACTCACCAAACCACTTACAGTGTTTCAGGTAGAAAATGACTGTTTCTCGCTGAGAAAATGCCAAAAAGCGGATTTCTGTCATAACATTGATTTACCTTCGGATTTTTTAAGGCAAGCTATTGAAAACGTCAGAAAATTGGAGAAAGGAGTCTATGTAGTTTGATTTGAGAGACTCATTTCATTATTGGACTCACCAAACCACTTACAGTGTTTCAGGTACAAAATGACTCTTTCTCGCTGAGAAAATGCCAAAAAGCGGATTTCTGTCATAACATTGATTTACCTTCTGATTTTTCAAGGCAAGCTATTGAAAACTACAGAAAATTGGAGAAAGGAGTCTATGTAGTTGATTTGAGAGACTCATTTCATTATTGGACTCACCAAACCACTTACAGTGTTTCAGGTACAAAATGACTGTTTCTCGCTGAGAAACTGCCAAAAAGCGGATTTCTGTCATAACATTGATTTACCTTCTGATTTTTTAAGGCAAGCTATTGAAAACGTCAGAAAATTGGAGAAAAGAGTCTATGTAGTTTGATTTGAGAGACTCATTTCATTATTGGACTCACCAAACCACTTACAGTGTTTCAGGTACAAAATGACTCTTTCTCGCTGAGAAAATGCCAAAAAGCGGATTTCTGTCATAACATTGATTTACCTTCTGATTTTTTAAGGCAAGCTATTGAAAACGTCAGAAAATTGGAGAAAGGAGTCTTATGTAGTTGATTTGAGAGACTCATTTCATTATTGGACTCACCAAACCACTTACAGTGTTTCAGGTACAAAATGACTGTTTCTCGCTGAGAAAATGCCAAAAAGCGGATTTCTGTCATAACATTGATTTACCTTCTGATTTTTCAAGGCAAGCTATTGAAAACGTCAGAAAATTGGAGAAATGAGTCTATGTAGTTGATTTGAGAGACTCATTTCATTATTGGACTCACCAAACCACTTACAGTGTTTCAGGTACAAAATGACTGTTTCTCGCTGAGAAAATGCCAAAAAGCGGATTTCTGTCATAACATTGATTTACCTTCTGATTTTTTAAGGCAAGCTATTGAAAACGTCAGAAAATTGGAGAAAAGAGTCTATGTAGTTTGATTTGAGAAACTCATTTCATTATTGGACTCACCAAACCACTTACAGTGTTTCAGGTACAAAATGACTCTTTCTCGCTGAGAAAATGCCAAAAAGCGGATTTCTGTCATAACATTGAAATACCTTCTGATTTTTTAAGGCAAGCTATTGAAAACGTCAGAAAATTGGAGAAAGGAGTCTATGTAGTTGATTTGAGAGACTCATTTCATTATTGGACTCACCAAACCACTTACAGTGTTTCAGGTACAAAATGACTGTTTCTCGCTGAGAAAATGCCAAAAAGCGGATTTCTGTCATAACATTGATTTACCTTCTGATTTTTTAAGGCAAGCTATTGAAAACGTCAGAAAATTGGAGAAAGGAGTCTATGTAGTTGATTTGAGAGACTCATTTCATTATTGGACTCACCAAACCACTTACAGTGTTTCAGGTACAAAATGACCATTTCTCGCTGAGAAAATGCCAAAAAGCGGATTTCTGTAATGACATTGTTTTACCTTCTGATTTTTTAAGGCAAGCTATTGAAAACGTCAGAAAATTGGAGAAAGGAGTCTACGTAGTTGATTTGAGAGACTCATTTCATTATTGGACTCACCAAACCACTTACAGTGTTTCAGGTACAAAATGACTGTTTCTCGCTGAGAAAATGCCAAAAAGCGGATTTCTGTCATAACATTGATTCACCTTCTGATTTTTTAAGGCAAGCTATTGAAAACGTTAGAAAATTGGAGAAAGGTGTCTATGTAGTTGATTTGAGCGACTCATTTCATTATTGGACTCACCAAACCACTTACAGTGTTTCAGGTACAAAATGACTGTTTCTCGCTGAGAAAATGCCAAAAAGCGGATTTCTGTCATAACATTGATTTACCTTCTGATTTTTCAAGGCAAGCTATTGAAAACGTCAGAAAATTGGAGAAAGAAGTCTATGTAGTTGATTTGAGAGACTCATTTCATTATTGGACTCACCAAACCACTTACAGTGTTTCAGGTACAAAATGACTGTTTCTCGCTGAGAAAATGTCAAAAAGCGGATTTCTGTCATAACATTGATTTACCTTCTGATTTTTTAAGGCAAGCTATTGAAAACGTCAGAAAATTGGAGAAAGGAGTCTACATAGTTGATTTGAGAGACTCATTTCATTATTGGACTCACCAAAGCACTTACAGTGTTTCAGGTACAAAATGACTGTTTCTCGCTGAGAAAATGCCAAAAAGCGGATTTCTGTCATAACATTGATTCACCTTCTGATTTTTTAAGGCAAGCTATTGAAAACGTCAGAAAATTGGAGAAAGGAGTCTATGTAGTTGATTTGAGAGACTCATTTCATTATTGGACTCACCAAACCACTTACAGTGTTTCAGGTACAAAATGACTCTTTCTCGCTGAGAAAATGCCAAAAAGCGGATTTCTGTCATAACATTGATTTACCTTCTGATTTTTAAGGCAAGCTTTTGAAAACGTTAGAAAATTGGAGAAAGGTGTCTATGTAGTTGATTTGAGAGACTCATTTCATTATTGGACTCACCAAACCACTTACAGTGTTTCAGGTACAAAATGACTGTTTCTCGCTGAGAAAATGCCAAAAAGCGGATTTCTGTCATAACATTGATTTACCTTCTGATTTTTCAAGGCAAGCTATTGAAAACGTCAGAAATTTGGAGAAAGGAGTCTATGTAGTTGATTTGAGAGACTCATTTCATTATTGGACTCACCAAACCACTTACAGTGTTTCAGGTACAAAATGACTGTTTCTCGCTGAGAAAATGCCAAAAAGCGGATTTCTGTCATAACATTGATTTACCTTCTGATTTTTTAAGGCAAGCTATTGAAAACGTCAGAAAATTGGAGAAAAGAGTCTATGTAGTTTGATTTGAGAGACTCATTTCATTATTGGACTCACCAAACCACTTACAGTGTTTCAGGTAGAAAATGACTGTTTCTCGCTGAGAAAATGCCAAAAAGCGGATTTCTGTCATAACATTGATTTACCTTCTGATTTTTTAAGGCAAGCTATTGAAAACGTCAGAAAATTGGAGAAAGGAGTCTATGTAGTTGATTTGAGAGACTCATTTCATTATTGGACTCACCAAACCACTTACAGTGTTTCAGGTACAAAATGACTGTTTCTCGCTGAGAAAATGCCAAAAAGCGGATTTCTGTCATAACATTGATTTACCTTCTGATTTTTCAAGGCAAGCTATTGAAAACGTCAGAAAATTGGAGAAAGAAGTCTACATAGTTGATTTGAGAGACTCATTTCATTATTGGACTCACCAAACCACTTACAGTGTTTCAGGTACAAAATGACTGAGAAACTGCCAAAAAGCGGATTTCTGTCATAACATTGATTTACCTTCTGATTTTTTAAGGCAAGCTATTGAAAACGTCAGAAAATTGGAGAAAGGAGTCTATGTAGTTGATTTGAGGGACTCATTTCATTATTGGACTCACCAAACCACTTACAGTGTTTCAGGTACAAAATGACTGTTTCTCGCTGAGAAAATGCCAAAAAGCGGATTTCTGTCATAACATTGATTTACCTTCAGATTTTTCAAGGCAAGCTATTGAAAACGTCAGAAAATTGGAGAAAGGAGTCTATGTAGTTTGATTTGAGAGACTCATTTCATTATTGGACTCACCAAACCACTTACAGTGTTTCAGGTACAAAATGACTGTTTCTCGCTGAGAAAATGCCAAAAAGCGGATTTCTGTCATAACATTGATTTACCTTCTGATTTTTCAAGGCAAGCTATTGAAAACGTCAGAAAATTGGAGAAAGAAGTCTACATAGTTGATTTGAGAGACTCATTTCATTATTGGACTCACCAAACCACTTACAGTGTTTCAGGTACAAAATGACTGTTTCTCGCTGAGAAACTGCCAAAAAGCGGATTTCTGTCATAACATTGATTTACCTTCTGATTTTTTAAGGCAAGCTATTGAAAACGTCAGAAAATTGGAGAAAGGAGTCTACATAGTTGATTTGAGAGACTCATTTCATTATTGGACTCACCAAACCACTTACAGTGTTTCAGGTACAAAATGACTGTTTCTCGCTGAGAAAATGCCAAAAAGCGGATTTCTGTCATAACATTGATTTACCTTCTGATTTTTTAAGGCAAGCTATTGAAAACGTCAGAAAATTGGAGAAAGGAGTCTACATAGTTGATTTGAGAGACTCATTTCATTATTGGACTCACCAAACCACTTACAGTGTTTCAGGTACAAAATGACTGTTTCTCGCTGAGAAACTGCCAAAAAGCGGATTTCTGTCATAACATTGATTTACCTTCTGATTTTTCAAGGCAAGCTATTGAAAACGTCAGAAAATTGGAGAAAGGAGTCTATGTAGTTGATTTGAGAGACTCATTTCATTATTGGACTCACCAAACCACTTACAGTGTTTCAGGTACAAAATGACTCTTTCTCGCTGAGAAAATGCCAAAAAGCGGATTTCTGTCATAACATTGATTTACCTTCTGATTTTTAAGGCAAGCTTTTGAAAACGTTAGAAAATTGGAGAAAGGAGTCTATGTAGTTGATTTGAGAGACTCATTTCATTATTGGACTCACCAAACCACTTACAGTGTTTCAGGTACAAAATGACTGTTTCTCGCTGAGAAAATGCCAAAAAGCGGATTTCTGTCATAACATTGATTTACCTTCTGATTTTTCAAGGCAAGCTATTGAAAACGTCAGAAAATTGGAGAAAGAAGTCTATGTAGTTGATTTGAGAGACTCATTTCATTATTGGACTCACCAAACCACTTACAGTGTTTCAGGTACAAAATGACTGTTTCTCGCTGAGAAAATGCCAAAAAGCGGATTTCTGTCATAACATTGTTTCAAGTGTCTGAGAGAGCTTAGCAAGGGGCCTCGCATTGACCATTACTTCCTTAGAGGTAGGGCAAATCAGTCGAATGAAGCCCAGTGGCAGGATATTCACCACAGTCCACAGGGTATCAGAACCCCAGACGAAGCTCAATCAAGCACAGATCCATTTATGAACATCAGCCCAGAGCCCATCCAGCCACAGACAGCAGTAGAGCGGAGGCTGACTGGACGAAAACCTCAAATCTTGTGGCCTAAATCCTGTCAGAAAAAGGAGTGGGAAACCACAGACACAGACCTCGTCCACCTTTTAGAAGGTCTGAAAGGGGGTGTGGAGAAAAAACTGGACAAGATCGGAGAGACCATTTATAGCTATGGAGCAGAGAGATTTGGTGTGAAACGTGAGAACTTGCAGACACAGAAGGAACCATCTGCTCATCTCAAGTCCAGGAGACAACGTGACTCGTGAAAGAAAGGAGGTGCCTGAGGAAACAATGGAAGAAGGCCACGGAAGTGGAAAGGAAAGGCCTTGGGGCACTACAGGGCGACATCAAGCAGCGTCTGGCAGCACTGCGAAGAGCAGAATGCCTGAGAAGGCAACATAAGAAGAGAGAGCAAACGAGGACTGCCTTCTACAGAGATCCCTATAAATTTGTTAAGGACCTCTTTGTCAGGGAGAAATCTGGGACCCTCAAAGTACCCATAAGAGAACTGGAAGAACATCTTCGGAAGACCTACTCCGACAAACAGAGGCATGTGCCAGCCAGCATTCCGGAGGATATGCCACCCATCCAACCACCTGAGCACCAGATGGAAACAAGGCCCCCCACATGGAGCGAAGTTGAGAGCACAGTAAAACGGGCAAGAACAGCTTCAGCCCCGGGGCCCAACGGCATTCCATACAGGGTGTATAAGAACACGCCAGGCGTCTTGAAATACCTCTGGAAGCTTATGAAAGTGGCATGGGAAAAAGGAATGATACCAAAGGCATGGCGAAAGGCAGGAGGGATCCTGATTCCCAAAGAGAAGAATTCCTCAACCATCGAGCAGTTTCGCCAGATCAGCCTTCTCAATGTGGAAGGAAAGATTTTCTTCAGTGTCGTGGCCCGTAGGCTCTCAGCATTCCTGCTGGCGAACAACTTTGTTGACACCTCAGTGCAAAAGGCAGGGATAAGTGGGTTCTCAGGTTGCTTGGAACACACAAATGTCATCTGGCACCAAGTACAGACGGCCAAGAAGGAGAAGAAAGACCTGCATGTGGTGTTTTTAGATCTTGCCAATGCCTTCGGGTCAGTGCCTCATGAGATCTTGTGGACAGCGTTCAACTTCTTTCAAGTGCCAGAGGGCATCACAAGTCTAGTCAAAGCCTACTTCTAGGATCTCCAATTCTGTGTTACAGCACAGGATAGTACAACTGCCTGGCAGCACCTTGAGATAGGCATTATGGCGGGCTGCACCATCTCGCCACTGGTGTTTACAATGGCAATGGAGCTACTTATTCGTGCATCACGATGGGTGGTTGGAGGAGAACGATTGAAGAGCGGGCTCCGTCTTCCCCCAATCAGGGCGTACATGGACGACATGACGACAATAACAACAACGGTCGCATGTACCAAACGTCTGCTGGAGAAACTCCGGGGAAACATCAAATGGGCACGAATGGAGATTAAACCCAGCAAATCCCGTAGCATCTCCATTGTCAAAGGTAAGCTCACCAATGCAAGGTTCTATGTGGACGACCAGCCAATCCCAACAGTTCTGGAGAAGCCTATCAAAAGCCTTGGCCGATGGTATAGCGCAGAACTTAAAGACTCTGAGCAGGTGGAACAACTCAGGCAGGATACAATCAGCGGCCTCAAGCAGATTAACAACACTGCTCTCCCTGGAAAATTGAAGCTATGGTGCTTTCAGTTTGGGCTGCTACCTCGCCTCATGTGGCCAATTTCCATCTATGAGGTCACCTTATCTCATGTCAATCGGCTTGAGAGACTGGTGAATGCCCAAGTGAGGAAGTGGCTTGGACTGCCGAGATGCCTTTCCAGCATAGGCCTGTATGGCAATGGAGCGCTCTCCCTTCCAATCTCAAGCCTGGTGGAGGAGTACAAATGTGCCAAAACAAGGGTGGAAATGACTCTTACAGAATCCCGGGACCCATGCGTCAGAGACGCGGCTCCAAACCTGGCAACAGGGAGGAAATGGAAACCATCTGCAGCAGTAGCAGTGGCAAAGACCACCCTCAGACACCGGGATATAGTGTGACGAGTCCAACATGGCAGAGGGGGTCTTGGCCTGGAAGCAACAACACCCGCTTGGCAAAAGGCTACTCCGTCTGAACGGCGACACATGGTGGTTGAGGAGGTGCGCAACCAGGAGGAGGCAGCCAGGTGTGCCAAGGCAGTCTCCCAAGCCCAGCAAGGACGCTGGATGAGGTGGGAGGGTGTGGAGAGGAGGAAAATCACGTGGAATGAGATGTGGAGCATGGAGGCTAATAGGCTCAGCTTCATCATCAGAGCCACTTATGATGTCCTGCCCTCTCCAACCAACCTACATCTCTGGTATGGAGAGGACCCAGCCTGCCTGCAGTGTGCAGCCCCAGCAACCCTCAAACACATCCTGGTGGGTTGCAAGACCTGCCTGACTCAAGGAAGATACACCTGGCGCCATAACCAAGTGTTGAAGTGCTTGGCTGCCGAACTTGAGGACAAGAGGGTCACCATCAACGCCATGCCTTTCAAAACCCAGACCACCCTCCCACGGAAGACAACATTCGTCCGACAAGGGGAGAAACGGAGAACCAAGCCATCACCTCCAAACTCAGGCCCACTGGACACAGCCCGGGATTGGGAAATGCGGGTAGACCTCAGCCAGAGGCTCACTTTCCCGCCAGAAATCGCAGCAACCAACCTGCGCCCAGATTTGGTCCTCTGGTCCAAGTCCTGCCGGCGTGTCTTCATTGTGGAGCTGACTGTCCCGTGGGAGGATAACATCGACGAAGCATTCGAAAGAAAAAGGCTGCGTTATGCTAACCTAGCAGCTGATGCTGAGGCGCGGGGATGGAACGTAAAGGTGTGGCCAGTGGAGGTTGGCTGCCGAGGCTTTGTAGCCAGGTCCACCACACGGCTCCTGAAGGAAGTTGGGATCAGAGGACAGGCCCAGCGGAAGGCAGTAAAAGAACTTGCCAAAGCAGCCGAACGGAGCAGTCACTGGCTGTGGCTGAAACGGAGGGATGCAACATGGGCTGTTTGATGACCACGGGGTGCCACCATATGACACACACCCAGGTCTGATCAGCCTGTGGCAGGCCAACCTTGGAAGAGGGTGTATTGTGTTAAGAGGCCGAAACACCTGATGAAGACAAGGCACACAACTGATGACGTGTAGATTTGGTGGTGCCCCGCGATCCTGTCCAAACTCCACAGTCATGTCCGATAGGAGTTATCGTGCTGATATATTTTAGGGATATTAACAGCTAGTCCTATTAAGAATCCTACCTTCTGATTTTTTAAGGCAAGCTATTGAAAACGTCAGAAAATTGGAGAAAGGAGTCTATGTAGTTGATTTGAGGGACTCATTTCATTATTGGACTCACCAAACCACTTACAGTGTTTCAGGTACAAAATGACTGTTTCTCGCTGAGAAAATGCCAAAAAGCGGATTTCTGTCATAACATTGATTTACCTTCTGATTTTTCAAGGCAAGCTATTGAAAACGTCAGAAAATTGGAGAAAGGAGTCTATGTAGTTGATTTGAGAGACTCATTTCATTATTGGACTCACCAAACCACTTACAGTGTTTCAGGTACAAAATGACTGTTTCTCGCTGAGAAACTGCCAAAAAGCGGATTTCTGTCAT
This sequence comes from Cololabis saira, assembly GCF_033807715.1. Taxonomy (NCBI): domain Eukaryota; kingdom Metazoa; phylum Chordata; class Actinopteri; order Beloniformes; family Belonidae; genus Cololabis; species Cololabis saira. Next base: position 169,262 of record NW_026906218.1, read on the forward strand.
AACATTGATTTACCTTCTGATTTTTTAAGGCAAGCTATTGAAAACGTCAGAAAATTGGAGAAAAGAGTCTATGTAGTTTGAATTGAGAGACTCATTTCATTATTGGACTCACCAAACCACTTACAGTGTTTCAGGTAGAAAATGACTGTTTCTCGCTGAGAAAATGCCAAAAAGCGGATTTCTGTCATAACATTGATTTACCTTCTGATTTTTTAAGGCAAGCTATTGAAAACGTCAGAAAATTGGAAAAAGGAGTCTATGTAAGTTTGATTTGAGAGACTCATTTCATTATTGGACTCACCAAACCACTTACAGTGTTTCAGGTACAAAATGACTCTTTCTCGCTGAGAAAATGCCAAAAAGCGGATTTCTGTCATAACATTGATTTACCTTCTGATTTTTCAAGGCAAGCTATTGAAAACTACAGAGAATTGGAGAAAGGAGTCTATGTAGTTGATTTGAGAGACTCATTTCATTATTGGACTCACCAAACCACTTACAGTGTTTCAGGTACAAAATGACTGTTTCTCGCTGAGAAACTGCCAAAAAGCGGATTTCTGTCATAACATTGATTTACCTTCTGATTTTTTAAGGCAAGCTATTGAAAACGTCAGAAAATTGGAGAAAAGAGTCTATGTAGTTTGATTTGAGAGACTCATTTCATTATTGGACTCACCAAACCACTTACAGTGTTTCAGGTACAAAATGACTCTTTCTCGCTGAGAAAATGCCAAAAAGCGGATTTCTGTCATAACATTGATTTACCTTCTGATTTCTTAAGGCAAGCTATTGAAAACGTCAGAAAATTGGAGAAAAGAGTCTATGTAGTTTGATTTGAGAGACTCATTTCATTATTGGACTCACCAAACCACTTACAGTGTTTCAGGTACAAAATGACTCTTTCTCGCTGAGAAAATGCCAAAAAGCGGATTTCTGTCATAACATTGATTTACCTTCTGATTTCTTAAGGCAAGCTATTGAAAACGTCAGAAAATTGGAGAAAGGAGTCTTATGTAGTTGATTTGAGAGACTCATTTCATTATTGGACTCACCAAACCACTTACAGTGTTTCAGGTACAAAATGACTGTTTCTCGCTGAGAAAATGCCAAAAAGCGGATTTCTGTCATAACATTGATTTACCTTCTGATTTTTCAAGGCAAGCTATTGAAAACGTCAGAAAATTGGAGAAAGGAGTCTATGTAGTTGATTTGAGGGACTCATTTCATTATTGGACTCACCAAACCACTTACAGTGTTTCAGGTACAAAATGACTGTTTCTCGCTGAGAAAATGCCAAAAAACGGATTTCTGTCATAACATTGATTTACCTTCTGATTTTTTAAGGCAAGCTATTGAAAACGTTAGAAAATTGGAGAAAGGAGTCTATGTAGTTGATTTGAGAGACTCATTTCATTATTGGACCCACCAAACCACTTACAGTGTTTCAGGTACAAAATGACTGTTTCTCGCTGAGAAAATGCCAAAAAGCGGATTTCTGTCATAACATTGATTTACCTTCTGATTTTTTAAGGCAAGCTATTGAAAACGTCAGAAAATTGGAGAAAGGAGTCTACCTAGTTGATTTGAGAGACTCATTTCATTATTGGACTCACCAAACCACTTACAGTGTTTCAGGTACAAAATGACTGTTTCTCGCTGAGAAAATGCCAAAAAACGGATTTCTGTCATAACATTGATTTACCTTCTGATTTTTTAAGGCAAGCTATTGAAAACGTTAGAAAATTGGAGAAAGGAGTCTATGTAGTTGATTTGAGAGACTCATTTCATTATTGGACTCACCAAACCACTTACAGTGTTTCAGGTACAAAATGACTGTTTCTCGCTGAGAAACTGCCAAAAAGCGGATTTCTGTCATAACATTGATTTACCTTCTGATTTTTTTAAGGCAAGCTATTGAAAACGTCAGAAAGTTGGAGAAAGGAGTCTATGTAGTTGATTTGAGAGACTCATTTCATTATTGGACTCACCAAACCACTTACAGTGTTTCAGGTACAAAATGACTGTTTCTCGCTGAGAAAATGCCAAAAAGCGGATTTCTGTCATAACATTGATTTACCTTCTGATTTTTCAAGGCAAGCTATTGAAAACGTCAGAAAATTGGAGAAAGGAGTCTATGTAGTTTGATTTGAGAGACTCATTTCATTATTGGACTCACCAAACCACTTACAGTGTTTCAGGTACAAAATGACTGTTTCTCGCTGAGAAACTGCCAAAAAGCGGATTTCTGTCATAACATTGATTTACCTTCTGATTTTTTAAGGCAAGCTATTGAAAACGTCAGAAAATTGGAGAAAGGAGTCTATGTAGTTGATTTGAGAGACTCATTTCATTATTGGACTCACCAAACCACTTACAGTGTTTCAGGTACAAAATGACTGTTTCTCGCTGAGAAAATGCCAAAAAGCGGATTTCTGTCATAACATTGATTTACCTTCTGATTTTTTAAGGCAAGCTATTGAAAACGTTAGAAAATTGGAGAAAGGAGTCTATGTAGTTGATTTGAGAGACTCATTTCATTATTGGACTCACCAAACCACTTACAGTGTTTCAGGTACAAAATGACTGTTTCTCGCTGAGAAAATGCCAAAAAGCGGATTTCTGTCATAACATTGATTTACCTTCTGATTTTTCAAGGCAAGCTATTGAAAACGTCAGAAAATTGGAGAAAGGAGTCTATGTAGTTTGATTTGAGAGACTCATTTCATTATTGGACTCACCAAACCACTTACAGTGTTTCAGGTACAAAATGACTCTTTCTCGTTGAGAAAATGCCAAAAAGCGGATTTCTGTCATAACATTGATTTACCTTCTGATTTTTCAAGGCAAGCTATTGAAAACGTCAGAAAATTGGAGAAAGGAGTCTATGTAGTTGATTTGAGAGACTCATTTCATTATTGGACTCACCAAACCACTTACAGTGTTTCAGGTACAAAATGACTGTTTCTCGCTGAGAAACTGCCAAAAAGCGGATTTCTGTCATAACATTGATTTACCTTCTGATTTTTTAAGGCAAGCTATTGAAAACGTCAGAAAATTGGAGAAAAGAGTCTATGTAGTTTGATTTGAGAGACTCATTTCATTATTGGACTCACCAAACCACTTACAGTGTTTCAGGTACAAAATGACCGTTTCTCGCTGAGAAAATGCCAAAAAGCGGATTTCTGTAATAACATTGTTTTACCTTCTGATTTTTTAAGGCAAGCTATTGAAAACGTCAGAAAATTGGAGAAAGGAGTCTATGTAGTTGATTTGAGGGACTCATTTCATTATTGGACTCACCAAACCACTTACAGTGTTTCAGGTACAAAATGACTGTTTCTCGCTGAGAAAATGCCAAAAAGCGGATTTCTGTAATAACATTGTTTTACCTTCTGAATTTTTAAGGCAAGCTATTGAAAACGTCAGAAAATTGGAGAAAGGAGTCTATGTAGTTGATTTGAGAGACTCCTTTCATTATTGGACTCACAAAACCACTTACAGTGTTTCAGGTACAAAATGACTGTTTCTCGCTGAGAAAATGCCAAAAAGCGGATTTCTGTCACAACATTGATTTACCTTCTGATTTTTTAAGGCAAGCTATTGAAAACGTTAGAAAATTGGAGAAAGGAGTCTATGTAGTTGATTTGAGAGACTCATTTCATTATTGGACTCACCAAACCACTTACAGTGTTTCAGGTACAAAATCACTGTTTCTCGCTGAGAAACTGCCAAAAAGCGGATTTCTGTCATAACATTGATTTACCTTCTGATATTTTAAGGCAAGCTATTGAAAACGTCAGACAATTGGAGAAAGGAGTCTATGTAGTTGATTTGAGAGACTCATTTCATTATTGGACTCACCAAACCACTTACAGTGTTTCAGGTACAAAATGACTGTTTCTCGCTGAGAAACTGCCAAAAAGCGGATTTCTGTCACAACATTGATTTACCTTCTGATTTTTTAAGGCAAGCTATTGAAAACGTCAGAAAATTGGAGAAAGGAGTCTATGTAGTTGATTTGAGAGACTCATTTCATTATTGGACTCACCAAACCACTTACAGTGTTTCAGGTACAAAATGACCGTTTCTCGCTGAGAAAATGCCAAAAATCGGATTTCTGTAATAACATTGTTTTACCTTCTGATTTTTTACGGCAAGCTATTGAAAACGTCAGAAAATTGGAGAAAGGAGTCTATGTAGTTGATTTGAGGGACTCATTTCATTATTGGACTCACCAAACCACTTACAGTGTTTCAGGTACAAAATGACTCTTTCTCGCTGAGAAAATGCCAAAAAGCGGATTTCTGTCATAACATTGATTTACCTTCTGATTTTTCAAGGCAAGCTATTGAAAACGTCAGAAAATTGGAGAAAGGAGTCTATGTAGTTTGATTTGAGAGACTCATTTCATTATTGGACTCACCAAACCACTTACAGTGTTTCAGGTACAAAATGACTCTTTCTCGTTGAGAAAATGCCAAAAAGCGGATTTCTGTCATAACATTGATTTACCTTCTGATTTTTCAAGGCAAGCTATTGAAAACGTCAGAAAATTGGAGAAAGGAGTCTATGTAGTTGATTTGAGAGACTCATTTCATTATTGGACTCACCAAACCACTTACAGTGTTTCAGGTACAAAATGACTGTTTCTCGCTGAGAAACTGCCAAAAAGCGGATTTCTGTCATAACATTGATTTACCTTCTGATTTTTTAAGGCAAGCTATTGAAAACGTCAGAAAATTGGAGAAAAGAGTCTATGTAGTTTGATTTGAGAGACTCATTTCATTATTGGACTCACCAAACCACTTACAGTGTTTCAGGTACAAAATGACCGTTTCTCGCTGAGAAAATGCCAAAAAGCGGATTTCTGTAATAACATTGTTTTACCTTCTGATTTTTTAAGGCAAGCTATTGAAAACGTCAGAAAATTGGAGAAAGGAGTCTATGTAGTTGATTTGAGGGACTCATTTCATTATTGGACTCACCAAACCACTTACAGTGTTTCAGGTACAAAATGACTGTTTCTCGCTGAGAAAATGCCAAAAAGCGGATTTCTGTAATAACATTGTTTTACCTTCTGAATTTTTAAGGCAAGCTATTGAAAACGTCAGAAAATTGGAGAAAGGAGTCTATGTAGTTGATTTGAGAGACTCATTTCATTATTGGACTCACCAAACCACTTACAGTGTTTCAGGTACAAAATGACTGTTTCTCGCTGAGAAAATGCCAAAAAGCGGATTTCTGTAATAACATTGTTTTACCTTCTGAATTTTTAAGGCAAGCTATTGAAAACGTCAGAAAGTTGGAGAAAGGAGTCTATGTAGTTGATTTGAGAGACTCATTTCATTATTGGACTCACCAAACCACTTACAGTGTTTCAGGTACAAAATGACTGTTTCTCGCTGAGAAAATGCCAAAAAGCGGATTTCTGTCATAACATTGATTTACCTTCTGATTTTTTAAGGCAAGCTATTGAAAACGTCAGAAAATTGGAGAAAGGAGTCTATGTAGTTGATTTGAGAGACTCATTTCATTATTGGACTCACCAAACCACTTACAGTGTTTCAGGTACAAAATGACTGTTTCTCGCTGAGAAAATGCCAAAAAGCGGATTTCTGTCACAACATTGATTTACCTTCTGATTTTTTAAGGCAAGCTATTGAAAACGTTAGAAAATTGGAGAAAGGAGTCTATGTAGTTGATTTGAGAGACTCATTTCATTATTGGACTCACCAAACCACTTACAGTGTTTCAGGTACAAAATCACTGTTTCTCGCTGAGAAACTGCCAAAAAGCGGATTTCTGTCATAACATTGATTTACCTTCTGATATTTTAAGGCAAGCTATTGTAAACGTCAGAAAATTGGAGAAAGGAGTCTATGTAGTTGATTTGAGAGACTCATTTCATTATTGGACTCACCAAACCACTTACAGTGTTTCAGGTACAAAATGACTGTTTCTCGCTGAGAAACTGCCAAAAAGCGGATTTCTGTCATAACATTGATTTACCTTCTGATTTTTTAAGGCAAGCTATTGAAAACGTCAGAAAATTGGAGAAAAGAGTCTATGTAGTTTGATTTGAGAGACTCATTTCATTATTTGACTCACCAAACCACTTACAGTGTTTCAGGTACAAAATGACTGTTTCTCGCTGAGAAAATGCCAAAAAGCGGATTTCTGTCATAACATTGATTTACCTTCTGATTTTTTAAGGCAAGCTATTGAAAACGTTAGAAAATTGGAGAAAGGAGTCTATGTAGTTGATTTGAGAGACTCATTTCATTATTGGACTCACCAAACCACTTACAGTGTTTCAGGTACAAAATCACTGTTTCTCGCTGAGAAACTGCCAAAAAGCGGATTTCTGTCATAACATTGATTTACCTTCTGATATTTTAAGGCAAGCTATTGAAAACGTCAGAAAATTGGAGAAAGGAGTCTATGTAGTTGATTTGAGAGACTCATTTCATTATTGGACTCACCAAACCACTTACAGTGTTTCAGGTACAAAATGACTGTTTCTCGCTGAGAAACTGCCAAAAAGCGGATTTCTGTCATAACATTGATTTACCTTCTGATATTTTAAGGCAAGCTATTGAAAACGTCAGAAAATTGGAGAAAGGAGTCTATGTAGTTGATTTGAGAGACTCATTTCATTATTGGACTCACCAAACCACTTACAGTGTTTCAGGTACAAAATGACTGTTTCTCGCTGAGAAACTGCCAAAAAGCGGATTTCTGTCATAACATTGATTTACCTTCTGAATTTTTAAGGCAAGCTATTGAAAACGTCAGAAAGTTGGAGAAAGGAGTCTATGTAGTTTGATTTGAGAGACTCATTTCATTATTTGACTCACCAAACCACTTACAGTGTTTCAGGTACAAAATGACTGTTTCTCGCTGAGAAAATGCCAAAAAGCGGATTTCTGTCATAACATTGATTTTACCTTCTGGTTTTTTAAGGCAAGCTATTGAAAACGTCAGAAAATTGGAGAAAGGAGTCTATGTAGTTGATTTGAGAGACTCATTTCATTATTGGACTCACCAAACCACTTACAGTGTTTCAGGTACAAAATGACTGTTTCTCGCTGAGAAAATGCCAAAAAGCGGATTTCTGTCATAACATTGATTTACCTTCTGGTTTTTTAAGGCAAGCTATTGAAAACGTTAGAAAATTGGAGAAAGGAGTCTATGTAGTTGATTTGAGAGACTCATTTCACTATTGGACTCACCAAACCACTTACAGTGTTTCAGGTACAAAATCACTGTTTCTCGCTGAGAAACTGCCAAAAAGCGGATTTCTGTCATAACATTGATTTACCTTCTGATTTTTTAAGGCAAGCTATTGAAAACGTCAGAAAATTGGAGAAAAGAGTCTATGTAGTTTGATTTGAGAGACTCATTTCATTATTTGACTCACCAAACCACTTACAGTGTTTCAGGTACAAAATGACTGTTTCTCGCTGAGAAAATGCCAAAAAGCGGATTTCTGTCATAACATTGATTTACCTTCTGATTTTTTAAGGCAAGCTATTGAAAACGTTAGAAAATTGGAGAAAGGAGTCTATGTAGTTGATTTGAGAGACTCATTTCATTATTGGACTCACCAAACCACTTACAGTGTTTCAGGTACAAAATGACTCTTTCTCGCTGAGAAAATGCCAAAAAGCGGATTTCTGTCATAACATTGAAATACCTTCTGATTTTTTAAGGCAAGCTATTGAAAACGTCAGAAAATTGGAGAAAGGAGTCTATGTAGTTGATTTGAGAGACTCATTTCATTATTGGACTCACCAAACCACTTACAGTGTTTCAGGTACAAAATGACTGTTTCTCGCTGAGAAAATGCCAAAAAGCGGATTTCTGTCATAACATTGATTTACCTTCTGATTTTTCAAGGCAAGCTATTGAAAACGTCAGAAAATTGGAGAAAGGAGTCAATGTAGTTGATTTGAGAGACTCATTTCATTATTGGACTCACCAAACCACTTACAGTGTTTCAGGTACAAAATGACTGTTTCTCGCTGAGAAAATGCCAAAAAGCGGATTTCTGTCATAACATTGATTTACCTTCTGATTTTTTAAGGCAAGCTATTGAAAACGTCAGAAAATTGGAGAAAGGAGTCTATGTAGTTGATTTGAGAGACTCGTTTCATTATTGGACTCACCAAACCACTTACAGTGTTTCAGGTACAAAATGACTGTTTCTCGCTGAGAAAATGCCAAAAAGCGGATTTCTGTAATAACATTGTTTTACCTTCTGATTTTTTAAGGCAAGCTATTGAAAACGTCAGAAAATTGGAGAAAGGAGTGTATGTAGTTGATTTGAGGGACTCATTTCATTATTGGACTCACCAAACCACTTACAGTGTTTCAGGTACAAAATGACTGTTTCTCGCTGAGAAAATGCCAAAAAGCGGATTTCTGTCATAACATTGATTTACCTTCTGATTTTTTAAGGCAAGCTATTGAAAACGTTAGAAAATTGGAGAACGGAGTCCATGTAGTTGATTTGAGAGACTCATTTCATTATTGGACTCACCAAACCACTTACAGTGTTTCAGGTACAAAATGACTGTTTCTCGCTGAAAAAATGCCAAAAAGCGGATTTCTGTCATAACATTGATTTACCTTCTGATTTTTTAAGGCAAGCTATTGAAAACGTCAGAAAATTGGAGAAAGGAGTCTATGTAGTTGATTTGAGAGACTCATTTCATTATTGGACTCACCAAACCACTTACAGTGTTTCAGGTACAAAATGACTGTTTCTCGCTGAGAAAATGCCAAAAAGCGGATTTCTGTCATAACATTGATTTACCTTCTGATTTTTTAAGGCAATCTATTGAAAACGTTAGAAAATTGGAGAAAGGAGTCTTGTAGTTGATTTGAGAGACTCATTTCATTATTGGACTCACCAAACCACTTACTTACTTTCAGGTACAAAATGACTGTTTCTCGCTGAGAAAATGCCAAAAAGCGGATTTCTGTCATAACATTGATTTACCTTCTGATTTTTCAAGGCAAGCTATTGAAAACGTCAGAAAATTGGAGAAAGGAGTCTATGTAGTTGATTTGAGAGACTCATTTCATTATTGGACTCACCAAACCACTTACAGTGTTTCAGGTACAAAATGACTGTTTCTCGCTGAGAAAATGCCAAAAAGCGGATTTCTGTCATAACATTGATTTACCTTCTGATTTTTTAAGGCAAGCTATTGAAAACGTCAGAAAATTGGAGAAAGGAGTCTATGTAGTTGATTTGAGAGACTCATTTCATTATTGGACTCACCAAACCACTTACAGTGTTTCAGGTACAAAATGACTGTTTCTCGCTGAGAAAATGCCAAAAAGCGGATTTCTGTCATAACATTGATTTACCTTCTGATTTTTTAAGGCAAGCTATTGAAAACGTCAGAAAATTGGAGAAAGGAGTCTATGTAGTTGATTTGAGGGACTCATTTCATTATTGGACTCACCAAACCATTTACAGTGTTTCAGGTTCAAAATGACTGTTTCTCGCTGAGAAAATGCCAAAAAGCGGATTTCTGTAATAACATTGTTTCAAGTGTCTGAGAGAGCTTAGCAAGGGGCCTCGCATTGACCATTACTTCCTTAGAGGTAGGGCAAATCAGTCGAATGAAGCCCAGTGGCAGGATATTCACCACAGTCCACAGGGTATCAGAACCCCAGACGAAGCTCAATCAAGCACAGATCCATTTATGAACATCAGCCCAGAGCCCATCCAGCCACAGACAGCAGTAGAGCGGAGGCTGACTGGACGAAAACCTCAAATCTTGTGGCCTAAATCCTGTCAGAAAAAGGAGTGGGAAACCACAGACACAGACCTCGTCCACCTTTTAGAAGGTCTGAAAGGGGGTGTGGAGAAAAAACTGGACAAGATCGGAGAGACCATTTATAGCTATGGAGCAGAGAGATTTGGTGTGAAACGTGAGAACTTGCAGACACAGAAGGAACCATCTGCTCATCTCAAGTCCAGGAGACAACGTGATTCGTGAAAGAAAGGAGGTGCCTGAGGAAACAATGGAAGAAGGCCACGGAAGTGGAAAGGAAAGGCCTTGGGGCACTACAGGGCGACATCAAGCAGCGTCTGGCAGCACTGCGAAGAGCAGAATGCCTGAGAAGGCAACATAAGAAGAGAGAGCAAACGAGGACTGCCTTCTACAGAGATCCCTATAAATTTGTTAAGGACCTCTTTGTCAGGGAGAAATCTGGGACCCTCAAAGTACCCATAAGAGAACTGGAAGAACATCTTCGGAAGACCTACTCCGACAAACAGAGGCATGTGCCAGCCAGCATTCCGGAGGATATGCCACCCATCCAACCACCTGAGCACCAGATGGAAACAAGGCCCCCCACATGGAGCGAAGTTGAGAGCACAGTAAAACGGGCAAGAACAGCTTCAGCCCCGGGGCCCAACGGCATTCCATACAGGGTGTATAAGAACACGCCAGGCGTCTTGAAATACCTCTGGAAGCTTATGAAAGTGGCATGGGAAAAAGGAATGATACCAAAGGCATGGCGAAAGGCAGGAGGGATCCAGATTCCCAAAGAGAAGAATTCCTCAACCATCGAGCAGTTTCGCCAGATCAGCCTTCTCAATGTGGAAGGAAAGATTTTCTTCAGTGTCGTGGCCCGTAGGCTCTCAGCATTCCTGCTGGCGAACAACTTTGTTGACACCTCAGTGCAAAAGGCAGGGATAAGTGGGTTCTCAGGTTGCTTGGAACACACAAATGTCATCTGGCACCAAGTACAGACGGCCAAGAAGGAGAAGAAAGACCTGCATGTGGTGTTTTTAGATCTTGCCAATGCCTTCGGGTCAGTGCCTCATGAGATCTTGTGGACAGCGTTCAACTTCTTTCAAGTGCCAGAGGGCATCACAAGTCTAGTCAAAGCCTACTTCTAGGATCTCCAATTCTGTGTTACAGCACAGGATAGTACAACTGCCTGGCAGCACCTTGAGATAGGCATTATGGCGGGCTGCACCATCTCGCCACTGGTGTTTACAATGGCAATGGAGCTACTTATTCGTGCATCACGATGGGTGGTTGGAGGAGAACGATTGAAGAGCGGGCTCCGTCTTCCCCCAATCAGGGCGTACATGGACGACATGACGACAATAACAACAACGGTCGCATGTACCAAACGTCTGCTGGAGAAACTCCGGGGAAACATCAAATGGGCACGAATGGAGATTAAACCCAGCAAATCCCGTAGCATCTCCATTGTCAAAGGTAAGCTCACCAATGCAAGGTTCTATGTGGACGACCAGCCAATCCCAACAGTTCTGGAGAAGCCTATCAAAAGCCTTGGCCGATGGTATAGCGCAGAACTTAAAGACTCTGAGCAGGTGGAACAACTCAGGCAGGATACAATCAGCGGCCTCAAGCAGATTAACAACACTGCTCTCCCTGGAAAATTGAAGCTATGGTGCTTTCAGTTTGGGCTGCTACCTCGCCTCATGTGGCCAATTTCCATCTATGAGGTCACCTTATCTCATGTCAATCGAATTGAGAGACTGGTGAATGCCCAAGTGAGGAAGTGGCTTGGACTGCCGAGATGCCTTTCCAGCATAGGCCTGTATGGCAATGGAGCGCTCTCCCTTCCAATCTCAAGCTTGGTGGAGGAGTACAAATGTGCCAAAACAAGGGTGGAAATGACTCTTACAGAATCCCGGGACCCATGCGTCAGAGATGCGGCTCCAAACCTGGCAACAGGGAGGAAATGGAAACCATCTGCAGCAGTAGCAGTGGCAAAGACCACCCTCAGACACCGGGATATAGTGGGACGAGTCCAACATGGCAGAGGGGGTCTTGGCCTGGAAGCAACAACACCCGCTTGGCAAAAGGCTACTCCGTCTGAACGGCGACACATGGTGGTTGAGGAGGTGCGCAACCAGGAGGAGGCAGCCAGGTGTGCCAAGGCAGTCTCCCAAGCCCAGCAAGGACGCTGGATGAGGTGGGAGGGTGTGGAGAGGAGGAAAATCACGTGGAATGAGATGTGGAGCATGGAGGCTAATAGGCTCAGCTTCATCATCAGAGCCACTTATGATGTCCTGCCCTCTCCAACCAACCTACATCTCTGGTATGGAGAGGACCCGGCCTGCCTGCAGTGTGCAGCCCCAGCAACCCTCAAACACATCCTGGTGGGTTGCAAGACCAGCCTGACTCAAGGAAGATACACCTGGCGCCATAACCAAGTGTTGAAGTGCTTGGCTGCCGAACTTGAGGACAAGAGAGTCACCATCAACGCCATGCCTTTCAAAACCCAGACCACCCTCCCACGGAAGACAACATTCGTCCGACAAGGGGAGAAACGGAGAACCAAGCCATCACCTCCAAACTCAGGCCCACTGGACACAGCCCGGGATTGGGAAATGCGGGTAGACCTCAGCCAGAGGCTCACTTTCCCGCCAGAAATCGCAGCAACCAACCTGCGCCCAGATTTGGTCCTCTGGTCCAAGTCCTGCCGGCGTGTCTTCATTGTGGAGCTGACTGTCCCGTGGGAGGATAACATCGACGAAGCATTCGAAAGAAAAAGGCTGCGTTATGCTAACCTAGCAGCTGATGCTGAGGCGCGGGGATGGAACGTAAAGGTGTGGCCAGTGGAGGTTGGCTGCCGAGGCTTTGTAGCCAGGTCCACCACACGGCTCCTGAAGGAAGTTGGGATCAGAGGACAGGCCCAGCGGAAGGCAATAAAAGAACTTGCCAAAGCAGCCGAACGGAGCAGTCACTGGCTGTGGCTGAAACGGAGGGATGCAACATGGGCTGTTTGATGACCACGGGGTGCCACCATATGACACACACCCAGGTCTGATCAGCCTGTGGCAGGCCAACCTTGGAAGAGGGTGTATTGTGTTAAGAGGCCGAAACACCTGATGAAGACAAGGCACACAACTGATGACGTGTAGATTTGGTGGTGCCCCGCGATCCTGTCCAAACTCCACCCCACAGTCATGTCCGATAGGAGTTATCGTGCTGATATATTTTAGGGATATTAACAGCTAGTCCTATTAAGGATCCTACCTTCTGATTTTTTAAGGCAAGCTATTGAAAACGTCAGAAAATTGGAGAAAGGTGTCTATGTAGTTGATTTGAGAGACTCATTTCATTATTGGACTCACCAAACCACTTACAGTGTTTCAGGTACAAAATGACTGTTTCTCGCTGAGAAAATGCCAAAAAGCGGATTTCTGTCATAACATTGATTTACCTTCTGATTTTTTAAGGCAAGCTATTGAAAACGTCAGAAAATTGGAGAAAAGAGTCTATGTAGTTTGATTTGAGAAACTCATTTCATTATTGGACTCACCAAACCACTTACAGTGTTTCAGGTACAAAATGACTCTTTCTCGCTGAGAAAATGCCAAAAAGCGGATTTCTGTCATAACATTGATTTACCTTCTGATTTTTTAAGGCAAGCTATTGAAAACGTTAGAAAATTGGAGAAAGGTGTCTATGTAGTTGATTTGAGAGACTCATTTCATTATTGGACTCACCAAACCACTTACAGTGTTTCAAGTACAAAATGACTGTTTCTCGCTGAGAAAATGCCAAAAAGCGGATTTCTGTCATAACATTGATTTACCTTCTGATTTTTGAAGGCAAGCTATTGAAAACGTCAGAAAATTGGAGAAAGGAGTCTATGTAGTTGATTTGAGAGATTCATTTCATTATTGGACTCACCAAACCACTTACAGTGTTTCAGGTTCAAAATGACTGTTTCTCGCTGAGATACTGCCAAAAAGCGGATTTCTGTAATAACATTGTTTCAAGTGTCTGAGAGAGCTTAGCAAGGGGCCTCGCATTGACCAATACTTCCTTAGAGGTAGGGCAAATCAGTCGAATGAAGCCCAGTGGCAGGATATTCACCACAGTCCACAGGGTATCAGAACCCCAGACGAAGCTCAATCAAGCACAGATCCATTTATGAACATCAGCCCAGAGCCCATCCAGCCACAGACAGCAGTAGAGCGGAGGCTGACTGGACGAAAACCTCAAATCTTGTGGCCTAAATCCTGTCAGAAAAAGGAGTGGGAAACCACAGACACAGACCTCGTCCACCTTTTAGAAGGTCTGAAAGGGGGTGTGGAGAAAAAACTGGACAAGATCGGAGAGACCATTTATAGCTATGGAGCAGAGAGATTTGGTGTGAAACGTGAGAACTTGCAGACACAGAAGGAACCATCTGCTCATCTCAAGTCCAGGAGACAACGTGACTCGTGAAAGAAAGGAGGTGCCTGAGGAAACAATGGAAGAAGGCCACGGAAGTGGAAAGGAAAGGCCTTGGGGCACTACAGGGCGACATCAAGCAGCGTCTGGCAGCACTGCGAAGAGCAGAATGCCTGAGAAGGCAACATAAGAAGAGAGAGCAAACGAGGACTGCCTTCTACAGAGATCCCTATAAATTTGTTAAGGACCTCTTTGTCAGGGAGAAATCTGGGACCCTCAAAGTACCCATAAGAGAACTGGAAGAACATCTTCGGAAGACCTACTCCGACAAACAGAGGCATGTGCCAGCCAGCATTCCGGAGGATATGCCACCCATCCAACCACCTGAGCACCAGATGGAAACAAGGCCCCCCACATGGAGCGAAGTTGAGAGCACAGTAAAACGGGCAAGAACAGCTTCAGCCCCGGGGCCCAACGGCATTCCATACAGGGTGTATAAGAACACGCCAGGCGTCTTGAAATACCTCTGGAAGCTTATGAAAGTGGCATGGGAAAAAGGAATGATACCAAAGGCATGGCGAAAGGCAGGAGGGATCCTGATTCCCAAAGAGAAGAATTCCTCAACCATCGAGCAGTTTCGCCAGATCAGCCTTCTCAATGTGGAAGGAAAGATTTTCTTCAGTGTCGTGGCCCGTAGGCTCTCAGCATTCCTGCTGGCGAACAACTTTGTTGACACCTCAGTGCAAAAGGCAGGGATAAGTGGGTTCTCAGGTTGCTTGGAACACACAAATGTCATCTGGCACCAAGTACAGACGGCCAAGAAGGAGAAGAAAGACCTGCATGTGGTGTTTTTAGATCTTGCCAATGCCTTCGGGTCAGTGCCTCATGAGATCTTGTGGACAGCGTTCAACTTCTTTCAAGTGCCAGAGGGCATCACAAGTCTAGTCAAAGCCTACTTCCAGGATCTCCAATTCTGTGTTACAGCACAGGATAGTACAACTGCCTGGCAGCACCTTGAGATAGGCATTATGGCGGGCTGCACCATCTCGCCACTGGTGTTTACAATGGCAATGGAGCTACTTATTCGTGCATCACGATGGGTGGTTGGAGGAGAACGATTGAAGAGCGGGCTCCGTCTTCCCCCAATCAGGGCGTACATGGACGACATGACGACAATAACAACAACGGTCGCATGTACCAAACGTCTGCTGGAGAAACTCCGGGGAAACATCAAATGGGCACGAATGGAGATTAAACCCAGCAAATCCCGTAGCATCTCCATTGTCAAAGGTAAGCTCACCAATGCAAGGTTCTATGTGGACGACCAGCCAATCCCAACAGTTCTGGAGAAGCCTATCAAAAGCCTTGGCCGATGGTATAGCGCAGAACTTAAAGACTCTGAGCAGGTGGAACAACTCAGGCAGGATACAATCAGCGGCCTCAAGCAGATTAACAACACTGCTCTCCCTGGAAAATTGAAGCTATGGTGCTTTCAGTTTGGGCTGCTACCTCGCCTCATGTGGCCAATTTCCATCTATGAGGTCACCTTATCTCATGTCAATCGGCTTGAGAGACTGGTGAATGCCCAAGTGAGGAAGTGGCTTGGACTGCCGAGATGCCTTTCCAGCATAGGCCTGTATGGCAATGGAGCGCTCTCCCTTCCAATCTCAAGCCTGGTGGAGGAGTACAAATGTGCCAAAACAAGGGTGGAAATGACTCTTACAGAATCCCGGGACCCATGCGTCAGAGACGCGGCTCCAAACCTGGCAACAGGGAGGAAATGGAAACCATCTGCAGCAGTAGCAGTGGCAAAGACCACCCTCAGACACCGGGATATAGTGTGACGAGTCCAACATGGCAGAGGGGGTCTTGGCCTGGAAGCAACAACACCCGCTTGGCAAAAGGCTACTCCGTCTGAACGGCGACACATGGTGGTTGAGGAGGTGCGCAACCAGGAGGAGGCAGCCAGGTGTGCCAAGGCAGTCTCCCAAGCCCAGCAAGGACGCTGGATGAGGTGGGAGGGTGTGGAGAGGAGGAAAATCACGTGGAATGAGATGTGGAGCATGGAGGCTAATAGGCTCAGCTTCATCATCAGAGCCACTTATGATGTCCTGCCCTCTCCAACCAACCTACATCTCTGGTATGGAGAGGACCCAGCCTGCCTGCAGTGTGCAGCCCCAGCAACCCTCAAACACATCCTGGTGGGTTGCAAGACCTGCCTGACTCAAGGAAGATACACCTGGCGCCATAACCAAGTGTTGAAGTGCTTGGCTGCCGAACTTGAGGACAAGAGGGTCACCATCAACGCCATGCCTTTCAAAACCCAGACCACCCTCCCACGGAAGACAACATTCGTCCGACAAGGGGAGAAACGGAGAACCAAGCCATCACCTCCAAACTCAGGCCCACTGGACACAGCCCGGGATTGGGAAATGCGGGTAGACCTCAGCCAGAGGCTCACTTTCCCGCCAGAAATCGCAGCAACCAACCTGCGCCCAGATTTGGTCCTCTGGTCCAAGTCCTGCCGGCGTGTCTTCATTGTGGAGCTGACTGTCCCGTGGGAGGATAACATCGACGAAGCATTCGAAAGAAAAAGGCTGCGTTATGCTAACCTAGCAGCTGATGCTGAGGCGCGGGGATGGAACGTAAAGGTGTGGCCAGTGGAGGTTGGCTGCCGAGGCTTTGTAGCCAGGTCCACCACACGGCTCCTGAAGGAAGTTGGGATCAGAGGACAGGCCCAGCGGAAGGCAGTAAAAGAACTTGCCAAAGCAGCCGAACGGAGCAGTCACTGGCTGTGGCTGAAACGGAGGGATGCAACATGGGCTGTTTGATGACCACGGGGTGCCACCATATGACACACACCCAGGTCTGATCAGCCTGTGGCAGGCCAACCTTGGAAGAGGGTGTATTGTGTTAAGAGGCCGAAACACCTGATGAAGACAAGGCACACAACTGATGACGTGTAGATTTGGTGGTGCCCCGCGATCCTGTCCAAACTCCACAGTCATGTCCGATAGGAGTTATCGTGCTGATATATTTTAGGGATATTAACAGCTAGTCCTATTAAGAATCCTACCTTCTGATTTTTTAAGGCAAGCTATTGAAAACGTCAGAAAATTGGAGAAAGGAGTCTATGTAGTTGATTTGAGGGACTCATTTCATTATTGGACTCACCAAACCACTTACAGTGTTTCAGGTACAAAATGACTGTTTCTCGCTGAGAAAATGCCAAAAAGCGGATTTCTGTCATAACATTGATTTACCTTCTGATTTTTCAAGGCAAGCTATTGAAAACGTCAGAAAATTGGAGAAAGGAGTCTATGTAGTTGATTTGAGAGACTCATTTCATTATTGGACTCACCAAACCACTTACAGTGTTTCAGGTACAAAATGACTGTTTCTCGCTGAGAAACTGCCAAAAAGCGGATTTCTGTCATAACATTGATTTACCTTCTGATTTTTTAAGGCAAGCTATTGAAAACGTCAGAAAATTGGAGAAAAGAGTCTATGTAGTTTGAATTGAGAGACTCATTTCATTATTGGACTCACCAAACCACTTACAGTGTTTCAGGTAGAAAATGACTGTTTCTCGCTGAGAAAATGCCAAAAAGCGGATTTCTGTCATAACATTGATTTACCTTCTGATTTTTTAAGGCAAGCTATTGAAAACGTCAGAAAATTGGAAAAAGGAGTCTATGTAAGTTTGATTTGAGAGACTCATTTCATTATTGGACTCACCAAACCACTTACAGTGTTTCAGGTACAAAATGACTGTTTCTCGCTGAGAAAATGCCAAAAAGCGGATTTCTGTCATAACATTGATTTACCTTCTGATTTTTCAAGGCAAGCTATTGAAAACGTCAGAAAATTGGAGAAAGGAGTCTATGTAGTTTGATTTGAGAGACTCATTTCATTATTGGACTCACCAAACCACTTACAGTGTTTCAGGTACAAAATGACTGTTTCTCGCTGAGAAACTGCCAAAAAGCGGATTTCTGTCATAACATTGATTTACCTTCTGATTTTTTAAGGCAAGCTATTGAAAACGTCAGAAAATTGGAGAAAGAAGTCTATGTAGTTGATTTGAGAGACTCATTTCATTATTGGACTCACCAAACCACTTACAGTGTTTCAGGTACAAAATGACTGTTTCTCGCTGAGAAAATGCCAAAAAGCGGATTTCTGTCATAACATTGATTTACCTTCTGATTTTTTAAGGCAAGCTATTGAAAACGTTAGAAAATTGGAGAAAGGAGTCTATGTAGTTGATTTGAGAGACTCATTTCATTATTGGACTCACCAAACCACTTACAGTGTTTCAGGTACAAAATGACTGTTTCTCGCTGAGAAAATGCCAAAAAGCGGATTTCTGTCATAACATTGATTTACCTTCTGATTTTTCAAGGCAAGCTATTGAAAACGTCAGAAAATTGGAGAAAGGAGTCTATGTAGTTTGATTTGAGAGACTCATTTCATTATTGGACTCACCAAACCACTTACAGTGTTTCAGGTACAAAATGACTCTTTCTCGTTGAGAAAATGCCAAAAAGCGGATTTCTGTCATAACATTGATTTACCTTCTGATTTTTCAAGGCAAGCTATTGAAAACGTCAGAAAATTGGAGAAAGGAGTCTATGTAGTTGATTTGAGAGACTCATTTCATTATTGGACTCACCAAACCACTTACAGTGTTTCAGGTACAAAATGACTGTTTCTCGCTGAGAAACTGCCAAAAAGCGGATTTCTGTCATAACATTGATTTACCTTCTGATTTTTTAAGGCAAGCTATTGAAAACGTCAGAAAATTGGAGAAAAGAGTCTATGTAGTTTGATTTGAGAGACTCATTTCATTATTGGACTCACCAAACCACTTACAGTGTTTCAGGTACAAAATGACCGTTTCTCGCTGAGAAAATGCCAAAAAGCGGATTTCTGTAATAACATTGTTTTACCTTCTGATTTTTTAAGGCAAGCTATTGAAAACGTCAGAAAATTGGAGAAAGGAGTCTATGTAGTTGATTTGAGGGACTCATTTCATTATTGGACTCACCAAACCACTTACAGTGTTTCAGGTACAAAATGACTGTTTCTCGCTGAGAAAATGCCAAAAAGCGGATTTCTGTAATAACATTGTTTTACCTTCTGAATTTTTAAGGCAAGCTATTGAAAACGTCAGAAAATTGGAGAAAGGAGTCTATGTAGTTGATTTGAGAGACTCCTTTCATTATTGGACTCACAAAACCACTTACAGTGTTTCAGGTACAAAATGACTGTTTCTCGCTGAGAAAATGCCAAAAAGCGGATTTCTGTCACAACATTGATTTACCTTCTGATTTTTTAAGGCAAGCTATTGAAAACGTTAGAAAATTGGAGAAAGGAGTCTATGTAGTTGATTTGAGAGACTCATTTCATTATTGGACTCACCAAACCACTTACAGTGTTTCAGGTACAAAATCACTGTTTCTCGCTGAGAAACTGCCAAAAAGCGGATTTCTGTCATAACATTGATTTACCTTCTGATATTTTAAGGCAAGCTATTGAAAACGTCAGAAAATTGGAGAAAGGAGTCTATGTAGTTGATTTGAGAGACTCATTTCATTATTGGACTCACCAAACCACTTACAGTGTTTCAGGTACAAAATGACTGTTTCTCGCTGAGAAACTGCCAAAAAGCGGATTTCTGTCATAACATTGATTTACCTTCTGATTTTTCAAGGCAAGCTATTGAAAACGTCAGAAAATTGGAGAAAGGAGTCTATGTAGTTTGATTTGAGAGACTCATTTCATTATTGGACTCACCAAACCACTTACAGTGTTTCAGGTACAAAATGACTCTTTCTCGTTGAGAAAATGCCAAAAAGCGGATTTCTGTCATAACATTGATTTACCTTCTGATTTTTCAAGGCAAGCTATTGAAAACGTCAGAAAATTGGAGAAAGGAGTCTATGTAGTTGATTTGAGAGACTCATTTCATTATTGGACTCACCAAACCACTTACAGTGTTTCAGGTACAAAATGACTGTTTCTCGCTGAGAAACTGCCAAAAAGCGGATTTCTGTCATAACATTGATTTACCTTCTGATTTTTTAAGGCAAGCTATTGAAAACGTCAGAAAATTGGAGAAAAGAGTCTATGTAGTTTGATTTGAGAGACTCATTTCATTATTGGACTCACCAAACCACTTACAGTGTTTCAGGTACAAAATGACTGTTTCTCGCTGAGAAAATGCCAAAAAGCGGATTTCTGTAATAACATTGTTTTACCTTCTGATTTTTTAAGGCAAGCTATTGAAAACGTCAGAAAATTGGAGAAAGGAGTCTATGTAGTTGATTTGAGGGACTCATTTCATTATTGGACTCACCAAACCACTTACAGTGTTTCAGGTACAAAATGACTGTTTCTCGCTGAGAAAATGCCAAAAAGCGGATTTCTGTAATAACATTGTTTTACCTTCTGAATTTTTAAGGCAAGCTATTGAAAACGTCAGAAAATTGGAGAAAGGAGTCTATGTAGTTGATTTGAGAGACTCCTTTCATTATTGGACTCACAAAACCACTTACAGTGTTTCAGGTACAAAATGACTGTTTCTCGCTGAGAAAATGCCAAAAAGCGGATTTCTGTCACAACATTGATTTACCTTCTGATTTTTTAAGGCAAGCTATTGAAAACGTTAGAAAATTGGAGAAAGGAGTCTATGTAGTTGATTTGAGAGACTCATTTCATTATTGGACTCACCAAACCACTTACAGTGTTTCAGGTACAAAATCACTGTTTCTCGCTGAGAAACTGCCAAAAAGCGGATTTCTGTCATAACATTGATTTACCTTCTGATATTTTAAGGCAAGCTATTGAAAACGTCAGAAAATTGGAGAAAGGAGTCTATGTAGTTGATTTGAGAGACTCATTTCATTATTGGACTCACCAAACCACTTACAGTGTTTCAGGTACAAAATGACTGTTTCTCGCTGAGAAACTGCCAAAAAGCGGATTTCTGTCACAACATTGATTTACCTTCTGATTTTTTAAGGCAAGCTATTGAAAACGTCAGAAAATTGGAGAAAGGAGTCTATGTAGTTGATTTGAGAGACTCATTTCATTATTGGACTCACCAAACCACTTACAGTGTTTCAGGTACAAAATGACTGTTTCTCGCTGAGAAAATGCCAAAAAGCGGATTTCTGTAATAACATTGTTTTACCTTCTGATTTTTTAAGGCAAGCTATTGAAAACGTCAGAAAATTGGAGAAAGGAGTCTATGTAGTTGATTTGAGGGACTCATTTCATTATTGGACTCACCAAACCACTTACAGTGTTTCAGGTACAAAATGACTGTTTCTCGCTGAGAAAATGCCAAAAAGCGGATTTCTGTAATAACATTGTTTTACCTTCTGAATTTTTAAGGCAAGCTATTGAAAACGTCAGAAAATTGGAGAAAGGAGTCTATGTAGTTGATTTGAGAGACTCCTTTCATTATTGGACTCACAAAACCACTTACAGTGTTTCAGGTACAAAATGACTGTTTCTCGCTGAGAAAATGCCAAAAAGCGGATTTCTGTCACAACATTGATTTACCTTCTGATTTTTTAAGGCAAGCTATTGAAAACGTTAGAAAATTGGAGAAAGGAGTCTATGTAGTTGATTTGAGAGACTCATTTCATTATTGGACTCACCAAACCACTTACAGTGTTTCAGGTACAAAATCACTGTTTCTCGCTGAGAAACTGCCAAAAAGCGGATTTCTGTCATAACATTGATTTACCTTCTGATATTTTAAGGCAAGCTATTGAAAACGTCAGAAAATTGGAGAAAGGAGTCTATGTAGTTGATTTGAGAGACTCATTTCATTATTGGACTCACCAAACCACTTACAGTGTTTCAGGTACAAAATGACTGTTTCTCGCTGAGAAACTGCCAAAAAGCGGATTTCTGTCACAACATTGATTTACCTTCTGAATTTTTAAGGCAAGCTATTGAAAACGTCAGAAAGTTGGAGAAAGGAGTCTATGTAGTTGATTTGAGAGACTCATTTCATTATTGGACTCACCAAACCACTTACAGTGTTTCAGGTACAAAATGACTGTTTCTCGCTGAGAAAATGCCAAAAATCGGATTTCTGTAATAACATTGTTTTACCTTCTGATTTTTTACGGCAAGCTATTGAAAACGTCAGAAAATTGGAGAAAGGAGTCTATGTAGTTGATTTGAGGGACTCATTTCATTATTGGACTCACCAAACCACTTACAGTGTTTCAGGTACAAAATGACTCTTTCTCGCTGAGAAAATGCCAAAAAGCGGATTTCTGTCATAACATTGATTTACCTTCTGATTTTTCAAGGCAAGCTATTGAAAACGTCAGAAAATTGGAGAAAGGAGTCTATGTAGTTTGATTTGAGAGACTCATTTCATTATTGGACTCACCAAACCACTTACAGTGTTTCAGGTACAAAATGACTCTTTCTCGTTGAGAAAATGCCAAAAAGCGGATTTCTGTCATAACATTGATTTACCTTCTGATTTTTCAAGGCAAGCTATTGAAAACGTCAGAAAATTGGAGAAAGGAGTCTATGTAGTTGATTTGAGAGACTCATTTCATTATTGGACTCACCAAACCACTTACAGTGTTTCAGGTACAAAATGACTGTTTCTCGCTGAGAAACTGCCAAAAAGCGGATTTCTGTCATAACATTGATTTACCTTCTGATTTTTTAAGGCAAGCTATTGAAAACGTCAGAAAATTGGAGAAAAGAGTCTATGTAGTTTGATTTGAGAGACTCATTTCATTATTGGACTCACCAAACCACTTACAGTGTTTCAGGTACAAAATGACTGTTTCTCGCTGAGAAAATGCCAAAAAGCGGATTTCTGTAATAACATTGTTTTACCTTCTGATTTTTTAAGGCAAGCTATTGAAAACGTCAGAAAATTGGAGAAAGGAGTCTATGTAGTTGATTTGAGGGACTCATTTCATTATTGGACTCACCAAACCACTTACAGTGTTTCAGGTACAAAATGACTGTTTCTCGCTGAGAAAATGCCAAAAAGCGGATTTCTGTAATAACATTGTTTTACCTTCTGAATTTTTAAGGCAAGCTATTGAAAACGTCAGAAAATTGGAGAAAGGAGTCTATGTAGTTGATTTGAGAGACTCCTTTCATTATTGGACTCACAAAACCACTTACAGTGTTTCAGGTACAAAATGACTGTTTCTCGCTGAGAAAATGCCAAAAAGCGGATTTCTGTCACAACATTGATTTACCTTCTGATTTTTTAAGGCAAGCTATTGAAAACGTTAGAAAATTGGAGAAAGGAGTCTATGTAGTTGATTTGAGAGACTCATTTCATTATTGGACTCACCAAACCACTTACAGTGTTTCAGGTACAAAATCACTGTTTCTCGCTGAGAAACTGCCAAAAAGCGGATTTCTGTCATAACATTGATTTACCTTCTGATATTTTAAGGCAAGCTATTGAAAACGTCAGAAAATTGGAGAAAGGAGTCTATGTAGTTGATTTGAGAGACTCATTTCATTATTGGACTCACCAAACCACTTACAGTGTTTCAGGTACAAAATGACTGTTTCTCGCTGAGAAACTGCCAAAAAGCGGATTTCTGTCACAACATTGATTTACCTTCTGATTTTTTAAGGCAAGCTATTGAAAACGTCAGAAAATTGGAGAAAGGAGTCTATGTAGTTGATTTGAGAGACTCATTTCATTATTGGACTCACCAAACCACTTACAGTGTTTCAGGTACAAAATGACTGTTTCTCGCTGAGAAAATGCCAAAAAGCGGATTTCTGTAATAACATTGTTTTACCTTCTGATTTTTTAAGGCAAGCTATTGAAAACGTCAGAAAATTGGAGAAAGGAGTCTATGTAGTTGATTTGAGGGACTCATTTCATTATTGGACTCACCAAACCACTTACAGTGTTTCAGGTACAAAATGACTGTTTCTCGCTGAGAAAATGCCAAAAAGCGGATTTCTGTAATAACATTGTTTTACCTTCTGAATTTTTAAGGCAAGCTATTGAAAACGTCAGAAAATTGGAGAAAGGAGTCTATGTAGTTGATTTGAGAGACTCCTTTCATTATTGGACTCACAAAACCACTTACAGTGTTTCAGGTACAAAATGACTCTTTCTCGCTGAGAAAATGCCAAAAAGCGGATTTCTGTCACAACATTGATTTACCTTCTGATTTTTTAAGGCAAGCTATTGAAAACGTTAGAAAATTGGAGAAAGGAGTCTATGTAGTTGATTTGAGAGACTCATTTCATTATTGGACTCACCAAACCACTTACAGTGTTTCAGGTACAAAATCACTGTTTCTCGCTGAGAAACTGCCAAAAAGCGGATTTCTGTCATAACATTGATTTACCTTCTGATATTTTAAGGCAAGCTATTGAAAACGTCAGAAAATTGGAGAAAGGAGTCTATGTAGTTGATTTGAGAGACTCATTTCATTATTGGACTCACCAAACCACTTACAGTGTTTCAGGTACAAAATGACTGTTTCTCGCTGAGAAACTGCCAAAAAGCGGATTTCTGTCACAACATTGATTTACCTTCTGATTTTTTAAGGCAAGCTATTGAAAACGTCAGAAAATTGGAGAAAGGAGTCTATGTAGTTGATTTGAGAGACTCATTTCATTATTGGACTCACCAAACCACTTACAGTGTTTCAGGTACAAAATGACCGTTTCTCGCTGAGAAAATGCCAAAAATCGGATTTCTGTAATAACATTGTTTTACCTTCTGATTTTTTACGGCAAGCTATTGAAAACGTCAGAAAATTGGAGAAAGGAGTCTATGTAGTTGATTTGAGGGACTCATTTCATTATTGGACTCACCAAACCACTTACAGTGTTTCAGGTACAAAATGAATGTTTCTCGCTGAGAAAATGCCAAAAAGCGGATTTCTGTAATAACATTGTTTTACCTTCTGAATTTTTAAGGCAAGCTATTGAAAACGTCAGAAAATTGGAGAAAGGAGTCTATGTAGTTGATTTGAGAGACTCATTTCATTATTGGACTCACCAAACCACTTACAGTGTTTCAGGTACAAAATGACTGTTTCTCGCTGAGAAAATGCCAAAAAGCGGATTTCTGTCATAACATTGATTTACCTTCTGATTTTTCAAGGCAAGCTATTGAAAACGTCAGAAAATTGGAGAAAGGAGTCTATGTAGTTGATTTGAGAGACTCATTTCATTATTGGACTCACCAAACCACTTACAGTGTTTCAGGTACAAAATGACTGTTTCTCGCTGAGAAAATGCCAAAAAGCGGATTTCTGTAATAACATTGTTTTACCTTCTGAATTTTTAAGGCAAGCTATTGAAAACGTCAGAAAGTTGGAGAAAGGAGTCTATGTAGTTGATTTGAGAGACTCATTTCATTATTGGACTCACCAAACCACTTACAGTGTTTCAGGTACAAAATGACTGTTTCTCGCTGAGAAAATGCCAAAAAGCGGATTTCTGTCATAACATTGATTTACCTTCTGATATTTTAAGGCAAGCTATTGTAAACGTCAGAAAATTGGAGAAAGGAGTCTATGTAGTTGATTTGAGAGACTCATTTCATTATTGGACTCACCAAACCACTTACAGTGTTTCAGGTACAAAATGACTGTTTCTCGCTGAGAAACTGCCAAAAAGCGGATTTCTGTCATAACATTGATTTACCTTCTGATTTTTTAAGGCAAGCTATTGAAAACGTCAGAAAATTGGAGAAAAGAGTCTATGTAGTTTGATTTGAGAGACTCATTTCATAATTTGACTCACCAAACCACTTACAGTGTTTCAGGTACAAAATGACTGTTTCTCGCTGAGAAAATGCCAAAAAGCGGATTTCTGTCATAACATTGATTTACCTTCTGATTTTTTAAGGCAAGCTATTGAAAACGTTAGAAAATTGGAGAAAGGAGTCTATGTAGTTGATTTGAGAGACTCATTTCATTATTGGACTCACCAAACCACTTACAGTGTTTCAGGTACAAAATCACTGTTTCTCGCTGAGAAACTGCCAAAAAGCGGATTTCTGTCATAACATTGATTTACCTTCTGATATTTTAAGGCAAGCTATTGAAAACGTCAGAAAATTGGAGAAAGGAGTCTATGTAGTTGATTTGAGAGACTCATTTCATTATTGGACTCACCAAACCACTTACAGTGTTTCAGGTACAAAATGACTGTTTCTCGCTGAGAAACTGCCAAAAAGCGGATTTCTGTCATAACATTGATTTACCTTCTGATATTTTAAGGCAAGCTATTGAAAACGTCAGAAAATTGGAGAAAGGAGTCTATGTAGTTGATTTGAGAGACTCATTTCATTATTGGACTCACCAAACCACTTACAGTGTTTCAGGTACAAAATGACTGTTTCTCGCTGAGAAACTGCCAAAAAGCGGATTTCTGTCATAACATTGATTTTACCTTCTGGTTTTTTAAGGCAAGCTATTGAAAACGTCAGAAAATTGGAGAAAGGAGTCTATGTAGTTGATTTGAGAGACTCATTTCATTATTGGACTCACCAAACCACTTACAGTGTTTCAGGTACAAAATGACTGTTTCTCGCTGAGAAAATGCCAAAAAGCGGATTTCTGTCATAACATTGATTTACCTTCTGGTTTTTTAAGGCAAGCTATTGAAAACGTTAGAAAATTGGAGAAAGGAGTCTATGTAGTTGATTTGAGAGACTCATTTCACTATTGGACTCACCAAACCACTTACAGTGTTTCAGGTACAAAATCACTGTTTCTCGCTGAGAAACTGCCAAAAAGCGGATTTCTGTCATAACATTGATTTACCTTCTGATTTTTTAAGGCAAGCTATTGAAAACGTCAGAAAATTGGAGAAAAGAGTCTATGTAGTTTGATTTGAGAGACTCATTTCATTATTTGACTCACCAAACCACTTACAGTGTTTCAGGTACAAAATGACTGTTTCTCGCTGAGAAAATGCCAAAAAGCGGATTTCTGTCATAACATTGATTTACCTTCTGATTTTTTAAGGCAAGCTATTGAAAACGTTAGAAAATTGGAGAAAGGAGTCTATGTAGTTGATTTGAGAGACTCATTTCATTATTTGACTCACCAAACCACTTACAGTGTTTCAGGTACAAAATGACCGTTTCTCGCTGAGAAAATGCCAAAAATCGGATTTCTGTAATAACATTGTTTTACCTTCTGATTTTTTAAGGCAAGCTATTGAAAACGTCAGAAAATTGGAGAAAGGAGTCTATGTAGTTGATTTGAGGGACTCATTTCATTATTGGACTCACCAAACCACTTACAGTGTTTCAGGTACAAAATGACTGTTTCTCGCTGAGAAACTGCCAAAAAGCGGATTTCTGTCATAACATTGATTTACCTTCTGATATTTTAAGGCAAGCTATTGAAAACGTCAGAAAATTGGAGAAAGGAGTCTATGTAGTTGATTTGAGAGACTCATTTCATTATTGGACTCACCAAACCACTTACAGTGTTTCAGGTACAAAATGACTGTTTCTCGCTGAGAAACTGCCAAAAAGCGGATTTCTGTCATAACATTGATTTACCTTCTGAATTTTTAAGGCAAGCTATTGAAAACGTCAGAAAGTTGGAGAAAGGAGTCTATGTAGTTTGATTTGAGAGACTCATTTCATTATTTGACTCACCAAACCACTTACAGTGTTTCAGGTACAAAATGACTGTTTCTCGCTGAGAAAATGCCAAAAAGCGGATTTCTGTCATAACATTGATTTTACCTTCTGGTTTTTTAAGGCAAGCTATTGAAAACGTCAGAAAATTGGAGAAAGGAGTCTATGTAGTTGATTTGAGAGACTCATTTCATTATTGGACTCACCAAACCACTTACAGTGTTTCAGGTACAAAATGACTGTTTCTCGCTGAGAAAATGCCAAAAAGCGGATTTCTGTCACAACATTGATTTACCTTCTGGTTTTTTAAGGCAAGCTATTGAAAACGTTAGAAAATTGGAGAAAGGAGTCTATGTAGTTGATTTGAGAGACTCATTTCACTATTGGACTCACCAAACCACTTACAGTGTTTCAGGTACAAAATCACTGTTTCTCGCTGAGAAACTGCCAAAAAGCGGATTTCTGTCATAACATTGATTTACCTTCTGATATTTTAAGGCAAGCTATTGAAAACGTCAGAAAATTGGAGAAAGGAGTCTATGTAGTTGATTTGAGAGACTCTTTTCATTATTGGACTCACCAAACCACTTACAGTGTTTCAGGTACAAAATGACTGTTTCTCGCTGAGAAACTGCCAAAAAGCGGATTTCTGTCATAACATTGATTTACCTTCTGATATTTTAAGGCAAGCTATTGAAAACGTCAGAAAATTGGAGAAAGGAGTCTATGTAGTTGATTTGAGAGACTCATTTCATTATTGGACTCACCAAACCACTTACAGTGTTTCAGGTACAAAATGACTGTTTCTCGCTGAGAAACTGCCAAAAAGCGGATTTCTGTCATAACATTGATTTACCTTCTGAATTTTTAAGGCAAGCTATTGAAAACGTCAGAAAGTTGGAGAAAGGAGTCTATGTAGTTTGATTTGAGAGACTCATTTCATTATTTGACTCACCAAACCACTTACAGTGTTTCAGGTACAAAATGACTGTTTCTCGCTGAGAAAATGCCAAAAAGCGGATTTCTGTCATAACATTGATTTTACCTTCTGGTTTTTTAAGGCAAGCTATTGAAAACGTCAGAAAATTGGAGAAAGGAGTCTATGTAGTTGATTTGAGAGACTCATTTCATTATTGGACTCACCAAACCACTTACAGTGTTTCAGGTACAAAATGACTGTTTCTCGCTGAGAAAATGCCAAAAAGCGGATTTCTGTCACAACATTGATTTACCTTCTGATTTTTTAAGGCAAGCTATTGAAAACGTTAGAAAATTGGAGAAAGGAGTCTATGTAGTTTGATTTGAGAGACTCATTTCATTATTTGACTCACCAAACCACTTACAGTGTTTCAGGTACAAAATGACCGTTTCTCGCTGAGAAAATGCCAAAAATCGGATTTCTGTAATAACATTGTTTTACCTTCTGATTTTTTAAGGCAAGCTATTGAAAACGTCAGAAAATTGGAGAAAGGAGTCTATGTAGTTGATTTGAGGGACTCATTTCATTATTGGACTCACCAAACCACTTACAGTGTTTCAGGTACAAAATGAATGTTTCTCGCTGAGAAAATGCCAAAAAGCGGATTTCTGTAATAACATTGTTTTACCTTCTGAATTTTTAAGGCAAGCTATTGAAAACGTCAGAAAATTGGAGAAAGGAGTCTATGTAGTTGATTTGAGAGACTCATTTCATTATTGGACTCACCAAACCACTTACAGTGTTTCAGGTACAAAATGACTGTTTCTCGCTGAGAAAATGCCAAAAAGCGGATTTCTGTCATAACATTGATTTACCTTCTGATTTTTCAAGGCAAGCTATTGAAAACGTCAGAAAATTGGAGAAAGG
Source organism: Cololabis saira (assembly GCF_033807715.1). NCBI lineage: Eukaryota > Metazoa > Chordata > Actinopteri > Beloniformes > Belonidae > Cololabis > Cololabis saira. Next base: position 198,939 of record NW_026906218.1, read on the forward strand.
AGTCTATGTAGTTGATTTGAGAGACTCATTTCATTATTGGACTCACCAAACCACTTACAGTGTTTCAGGTACAAAATGACTGTTTCTCGCTGAGAAACTGCCAAAAAGCGGATTTCTGTCATAACATTGATTTACCTTCTGATATTTTAAGGCAAGCTATTGAAAACGTCAGAAAATTGGAGAAAGGAGTCTATGTAGTTGATTTGAGAGACTCATTTCATTATTGGACTCACCAAACCACTTACAGTGTTTCAGGTACAAAATGACTGTTTCTCGCTGAGAAACTGCCAAAAAGCGGATTTCTGTCATAACATTGATTTACCTTCTGAATTTTTAAGGCAAGCTATTGAAAACGTCAGAAAGTTGGAGAAAGGAGTCTATGTAGTTTGATTTGAGAGACTCATTTCATTATTTGACTCACCAAACCACTTACAGTGTTTCAGGTACAAAATGACTGTTTCTCGCTGAGAAAATGCCAAAAAGCGGATTTCTGTCATAACATTGATTTTACCTTCTGGTTTTTTAAGGCAAGCTATTGAAAACGTCAGAAAATTGGAGAAAGGAGTCTATGTAGTTGATTTGAGAGACTCATTTCATTATTGGACTCACCAAACCACTTACAGTGTTTCAGGTACAAAATGACTGTTTCTCGCTGAGAAAATGCCAAAAAGCGGATTTCTGTCATAACATTGATTTACCTTCTGGTTTTTTAAGGCAAGCTATTGAAAACGTTAGAAAATTGGAGAAAGGAGTCTATGTAGTTGATTTGAGAGACTCATTTCACTATTGGACTCACCAAACCACTTACAGTGTTTCAGGTACAAAATCACTGTTTCTCGCTGAGAAACTGCCAAAAAGCGGATTTCTGTCATAACATTGATTTACCTTCTGATTTTTTAAGGCAAGCTATTGAAAACGTCAGAAAATTGGAGAAAAGAGTCTATGTAGTTTGATTTGAGAGACTCATTTCATTATTTGACTCACCAAACCACTTACAGTGTTTCAGGTACAAAATGACTGTTTCTCGCTGAGAAAATGCCAAAAAGCGGATTTCTGTCATAACATTGATTTACCTTCTGATTTTTTAAGGCAAGCTATTGAAAACGTTAGAAAATTGGAGAAAGGAGTCTATGTAGTTGATTTGAGAGACTCATTTCATTATTGGACTCACCAAACCACTTACAGTGTTTCAGGTACAAAATCACTGTTTCTCGCTGAGAAACTGCCAAAAAGCGGATTTCTGTCATAACATTGATTTACCTTCTGATATTTTAAGGCAAGCTATTGAAAACGTCAGAAATTGGAGAAAGGAGTCTATGTAGTTGATTTGAGAGACTCATTTCATTATTGGACTCACCAAACCACTTACAGTGTTTCAGGTACAAAATGACTGTTTCTCGCTGAGAAACTGCCAAAAAGCGGATTTCTGTCATAACATTGATTTACCTTCTGATATTTTAAGGCAAGCTATTGAAAACGTCAGAAAATTGGAGAAAGGAGTCTATGTAGTTGATTTGAGAGACTCATTTCATTATTGGACTCACCAAACCACTTACAGTGTTTCAGGTACAAAATGACTGTTTCTCGCTGAGAAACTGCCAAAAAGCGGATTTCTGTCATAACATTGATTTACCTTCTGAATTTTTAAGGCAAGCTATTGAAAACGTCAGAAAGTTGGAGAAAGGAGTCTATGTAGTTTGATTTGAGAGACTCATTTCATTATTGGACTCACCAAACCACTTACAGTGTTTCAGGTACAAAATGACTGTTTCTCGCTGAGAAAATGCCAAAAAGCGGATTTCTGTAATAACATTGTTTCAAGTGTCTGAGAGAGCTTAGCAAGGGGCCTCGCATTGACCATTACTTCCTTAGAGGTAGGGCAAATCAGTCGAGTGAAGCCCAGTGGCAGGATATTCACCACAGTCCACAGGGTATCAGAACCCCAGACGAAGTTCAATCAAGCACAGATCCATTTATGAACATCAGCCCAGAGCCCATCCAGCCACAGACAGCAGTAGAGCGGAGGCTGACTGGACGAAAACCTCAAATCTTGTGGCCTAAATCCTGTCAGAAAAAGGAGTGGGAAACCACAGACACAGACCTCGTCCACCTTTTAGAAGGTCTTAAAGGGGGTGTGGAGAAAAAACTGGACAAGATCGGAGAGACCATTTATAGCTATGGAGCAGAGAGATTTGGTGTGAAACGTGAGAACTTGCAGACACAGAAGGAACCATCTGCTCATCTCAAGTCCAGGAGACAACGTGACTCGTGAAAGAAAGGAGGTGCCTGAGGAAACAATGGAAGAAGGCCACGGAAGTGGAAAGGAAAGGCCTTTGGGCACTACAGGGCGACATCAAGCAGCGTCTGGCAGCACTGCGAAGAGCAAAATGCCTGAGAAGGCAACATAAGAAGAGAGAGCGAACGAGGACTGCCTTCTACAGAGATCCCTATAAATTTGTTAAGGACCTCTTTGTCAGGGAGAAATCTGGGACCCTCAAAGTACCCATAAGAGAACTGGAAGAACATCTTCGGAAGACCTACTCCGACAAACAGAGGCATGTGCCAGCCAGCATTCCGGAGGATATGCCACCCATCCAACCACCTGAGCACCAGATGGAACCAAGGCCCCCCACATGGAGCGAAGTTGAGAGCACAGTAAAACAGGCAAGAACAGCTTCAGCCCCGGGGCCCAACGGCATTCCATACACGGTGTATAAGAACACGCCAGGCGTCTTGAAATACCTCTGGAAGCTTATGAAAGTGGCATGGGAAAAAGGAATGATACCAAAGGCATGGCGAAAGGCAGGAGGGATCCTGATTCCCAAAGAGAAGAATTCCTCAACCATCGAGCAGTTTCGCCAGATCAGCCTTCTCAATGTGGAAGGAAAGATTTTCTTCAGTGTCGTGGCCCGTAGGCTCTCAGCATTCCTGCTGGCGAACAACTTTGTTGACACCTCAGTGCAAAAGGCAGGGATAAGTGGGTTCTCAGGTTGCTTGGAACACACAAATGTCATCTGGCACCAAGTACAGACGGCCAAGAAGGAGAAGAAAGACCTGCATGTGGTGTTTTTAGATCTTGCCAATGCCTTCGGGTCAGTGCCTCATGAGATCTTGTGGACAGCGTTCAACTTCTTTCAAGTGCCAGAGGGCATCACAAGTCTAGTCAAAGCCTACTTCCAGGATCTCCAATTCTGTGTTACAGCACATGAGCACACTGAGCATAGGCTCAGCTTCATCATCAGAGCCACCTTGAGATAGGCATTATGGCGGGCTGCACCATCTCGCCACTGGTGTTTACAATGGCAATGGAGCTACTTATTCGTGCATCACGATGGGTGGTTGGAGGAGAACGATTGAAGAGCGGGCTCCGTCTTCCCCCAATCAGGGCGTACATGGACGACATGACGACAATAACAACAACGGTCGCATGTACCAAACGTCTGCTGGAGAAACTCCGGGGAAACATCAAATGGGCACGAATGGAGATTAAACCCAGCAAATCCCGTAGCATCTCCATTGTCAAAGGTAAGCTCACCAATGCAAGGTTCTATGTGGACGACCAGCCAATCCCAACAGTTCTGGAGAAGCCTATCAAAAGCCTTGGCCGATGGTATAGCGCAGAACTTAAAGACTCTGAGCAGGTGGAACAACTCAGGCAGGATACAATCAGCGGCCTCAAGCAGATTAACAACACTGCTCTCCCTGGAAAATTGAAGCTATGGTGCTTTCAGTTTGGGCTGCTACCTCGCCTCATGTGGCCAATTTCCATCTATGAGGTCACCTTATCTCATGTCAATCGGCTTGAGAGACTGGTGAATGCCCAAGTGAGGAAGTGGCTTGGACTGCCGAGATGCCTTTCCAGCATAGGCCTGTATGGCAATGGAGCGCTCTCCCTTCCAATCTCAAGCCTGGTGGAGGAGTACAAATGTGCCAAAACAAGGGTGGAAATGACTCTTACAGAATCCCGGGACCCATGCGTCAGAGACGCGGCTCCAAACCTGGCAACAGGGAGGAAATGGAAACCATCTGCAGCAGTAGCAGTGGCAAAGACCACCCTCAGACACCGGGATATAGTGTGACGAGTCCAACATGGCAGAGGGGGTCTTGGCCTGGAAGCAACAACACCCGCTTGGCAAAAGGCTACTCCGTCTGAACGGCGACACATGGTGGTTGAGGAGGTGCGCAACCAGGAGGAGGCAGCCAGGTGTGCCAAGGCAGTCTCCCAAGCCCAGCAAGGACGCTGGATGAGGTGGGAGGGTGTGGAGAGGAGGAAAATCACGTGGAATGAGATGTGGAGCATGGAGGCTAATAGGCTCAGCTTCATCATCAGAGCCACTTATGATGTCCTGCCCTCTCCAACCAACCTACATCTCTGGTATGGAGAGGACCCAGCCTGCCTGCAGTGTGCAGCCCCAGCAACCCTCAAACACATCCTGGTGGGTTGCAAGACCTGCCTGACTCAAGGAAGATACACCTGGCGCCATAACCAAGTGTTGAAGTGCTTGGCTGCCGAACTTGAGGACAAGAGGGTCACCATCAACGCCATGCCTTTCAAAACCCAGACCACCCTCCCACGGAAGACAACATTCGTCCGACAAGGGGAGAAACGGAGAACCAAGCCATCACCTCCAAACTCAGGCCCACTGGACACAGCCCGGGATTGGGAAATGCGGGTAGACCTCAGCCAGAGGCTCACTTTCCCGCCAGAAATCGCAGCAACCAACCTGCGCCCAGATTTGGTCCTCTGGTCCAAGTCCTGCCGGCGTGTCTTCATTGTGGAGCTGACTGTCCCGTGGGAGGATAACATCGACGAAGCATTCGAAAGAAAAAGGCTGCGTTATGCTAACCTAGCAGCTGATGCTGAGGCGCGGGGATGGAACGTAAAGGTGTGGCCAGTGGAGGTTGGCTGCCGAGGCTTTGTAGCCAGGTCCACCACACGGCTCCTGAAGGAAGTTGGGATCAGAGGACAGGCCCAGCGGAAGGCAATAAAAGAACTTGCCAAAGCAGCCGAACGGAGCAGTCACTGGCTGTGGCTGAAACGGAGGGATGCAACATGGGCTGTTTGATGACCACGGGGTGCCACCATATGACACACACCCAGGTCTGATCAGCCTGTGGCAGGCCAACCTTGGAAGAGGGTGTATTGTGTTAAGAGGCCGAAACACCTGATGAAGACAAGGCACACAACTGATGACGTGTAGATTTGGTGGTGCCCCGCGATCCTGTCCAAACTCCACCACACAGTCATATCCGATAGGAGTTATCGTGCTGATATATTTTAGGGATATTAACAGCTAGTCCTATTAAGAATCCTACCTTCTGATTTTTTAAGGCAAGCTATTGAAAACGTCAGAAAATTGGAGAAAGGAGTCTATGTAGTTGATTTGAGGGACTCATTTTATTATTGGACTCACCAAACCACTTACAGTGTTTCAGGTACAAAATGACTGTTTCTCGCTGAGAAAATGCCAAAAAGCGGATTTCTGTCATAACATTGATTTACCTTCTGATTTTTTAAGTCAAGCTATTGAAAACGTCAGAAAATTGGAGAAAGGAGTCTATGTAGTTGGTTTGAGAGACTCATTTCATTATTGGACTCACCAAACCACTTACTTACTTTCAGGTACAAAATGACTGTTTCTCAAGCTATTGAAAACGTCAGAAAATTGGAGAAAGGAGACTATGTAGTTGGTTTGAGAGACTCATTTCATTATTGGACTCACCAAACCACTTACTTACTTTCAGGTACAAAATGACTGTTTCTCGCTGAGAAACTGCCAAAAAGCGGATTTCTGTCACAACATTGATTTACCTTCTGATTTTTTAAGGCAAGCTATTGAAAACGTCAGAAAATTGGAGAAAGGAGTCTATGTAGTTGATTTGAGAGACTCATTTCATTATTGGACTCACCAAACCACTTACAGTGTTTCAGGTACAAAATGACCGTTTCTCGCTGAGAAAATGCCAAAAAGCGGATTTCTGTAATAACATTGTTTTACCTTCTGATTTTTTAAGGCAAGCTATTGAAAACGTCAGAAAATTGGAGAAAGGAGTCTATGTAGTTGATTTGAGGGACTCATTTTATTATTGGACTCACCAAACCACTTACAGTGTTTCAGGTACAAAATGACTGTTTCTCGCTGAGAAAATGCCAAAAAGCGGATTTCTGTCATAACATTGATTTACCTTCTGATTTTTTAAGTCAAGCTATTGAAAACGTCAGAAAATTGGAGAAAGGAGTCTATGTAGTTGGTTTGAGAGACTCATTTCATTATTGGACTCACCAAACCACTTACAGTGTTTCAGGTACAAAATGACCGTTTCTCGCTGAGAAAATGCCAAAAAGCGGATTTCTGTAATAACATTGAAATCCGCTTTTTGGCATTTTCTCAGCGAGAAACGGTCATTTTGTACCTGAAACACTGTAAGTGGTTTGGTGAGTCCTAAAACCTTCTGATTTTTTAAGGCAAGCTATTGAAAACGTCAGAAAATTGGAGAAAGGAGTCTATGTAGTTGATTTGAGGGACTCATTTCATTATTGGACTCACCAAACCACTTACAGTGTTTCAGGTACAAAATGACTGTTTCTCGCTGAGAAAATGCCAAAAAGCGGATTTCTGTCATAACCTTGATTTACCTTCTGATTTTTCAAGGCAAGCTATTGAAAACGTCAGAAAATTGGAGAAAGGAGTCTATGTAGTTGATTTGAGAGACTCATTTCATTATTGGACTCACCAAACCACTTACAGTGTTTCAGGTACAAAATGACTGTTTCTCGCTGAGAAAATGCCAAAAAGCGGATTTCTGTCAAAACATTGATTTACCTTCTGATTTTTTAAGGCAAGCTATTGAAAACGTTAGAAAATTGGAGAAAGGAGTCTATGTAGTTGATTTGAGAGACTCATTTAATTATTGGACTCACCAAACCACTTACTTACTTTCAGGTACAAAATGACTGTTTCTCGCTGAGAAACTGCCAAAAAGCGGATTTCTGTCACAACATTGATTTACCTTCTGATTTTTTAAGGCAAGCTATTGAAAACGTCATAAAATTGGAGAAAGGAGTCTATGTAGTTGATTTGAGAGACTCATTTCATTATTGGACTCACCAAACCACTTACAGTGTTTCAGGTACAAAATGACCGTTTCTCGCTGAGAAAATGCCAAAAAGCGGATTTCTGTAATAACATTGTTTTACCTTCTGATTTTTTAAGGCAAGCTATTGAAAACGTCAGAAAATTGGAGAAAGGAGTCTATGTAGTTGATTTGAGGGACTCATTTTATTATTGGACTCACCAAACCACTTACAGTGTTTCAGGTACAAAATGACTGTTTCTCGCTGAGAAAATGCCAAAAAGCGGATTTCTGTCATAACATTGATTTACCTTCTGATTTTTTAAGTCAAGCTATTGAAAACGTCAGAAAATTGGAGAAAGGAGTCTATGTAGTTGGTTTGAGAGACTCATTTCATTATTGGACTCACCAAACCACTTACAGTGTTTCAGGTACAAAATGACTGTTTCTCGCTGATAAAATGCCAAAAAGCGGATTTCTGTCAAAACATTGATTTACCTTCTGATTTTTTAAGGCAAGCTATTGAAAACGTTAGAAAATTGGAGAAAGGAGTCTATGTAGTTGATTTGAGAGACTCATTTCATTATTGGACTCACCAAACAACTTACTTACTTTCAGGTACAAAATGACTGTTTCTCGCTGAGAAACTGCCAAAAAGCGGATTTCTGTCATAACATTGATTTACCTTCTGATTTTTTAAGGCAAGCTATTGAAAACGTCAGAAAATTGGAGAAAGGAGTCTATGTAGTTTATTTGAGAGACTCATTTCATTATTGGACTCACCAAACCACTTACAGTGTTTCAGGTACAAAATGACCGTTTCTCGCTGAGAAAATGCCAAAAAGCGGATTTCTGTAATAACATTGTTTTACCTTCTGATTTTTTAAGGCAAGCTATTGAAAACGTCAGAAAATTGGAGAAAGGAGTCTATGTAGTTGATTTGAGGGACTCATTTCATTATTGGACTCACCAAACCACTTACAGTTTTTCAGGTACAAAATGACTGTTTCCCGCTGATAAAATGCCAAAAAGCGGATTTCTATCATAACATTGATTTACCTTCTGATTTTTTAAGGCAAGCTATTGAAAACGTTAGAAAATTGGAGAAAGGAGTCTATGTAGTTGATTTGAGAGACTCATTTCATTATTGGACTCACCAAACAACTTACAGTGTTTCAGGTACAACATGACTGTTTCTCGCTGAGAAAATGCCAAAAAGCGGATTTCTGTCATAACATTGATTTACCTTCTGATTTTTTAAGGCAAGCTATTGAAAACGTCAGAAAATTGGAGAAAGGAGTCTATGTAGTTGATTTGAGAGACTCATTTCATTATTGGACTCACCAAACCACTTACAGTGTTTCAGGTACAAAATGACTGTTTCTCGCTGAGAAACTGCCAAAAAGCGGATTTCTGTCATAACATTGATTTACCTTCTGATTTTTTAAGGCAAGCTATTGAAAACGTCAGAAAATTGGAGAAAGGAGTCTATGTAGTTGATTTGAGAGACTCATTTCATTATTGGACTCACCAAACAACTTACTTACTTTCAGGTACAAAATGACTGTTTCTCGCTGAGAAAATGCCAAAAAGCGGATTTCTGTCATAACATTGATTTACCTTCTTATTTTTTAAGGCAAGCTATTGAAAACGTTAGAAAATTGGAGAAAGGTGTCTATGTAGTTGATTTGAGAGACTCATTTCATTATTGGACTCACCAAACCACTTACAGTGTTTCAGGTACAAAATGACTGTTTCTCGCTGAGAAAATGCCAAAAAGCGGATTTCTGTCATAACATTGATTTACCTTCTTATTTTTTAAGGCAAGCTATCGAAAACGTTAGAAAATTGGAGAAAGGTGTCTATGTAGTTGATTTGAGAGACTCATTTCATTATTGGACTCACCAAACCACTTACAGTGTTTCAGGTACAAAATGACTGTTTCTCGCTGAGAAAATGCCAAAAAGCGGATTTCTGTCATAACATTGATTTACCTTCTTATTTTTTAAGGCAAGCTATTGAAAACGTTAGAAAATTGGAGAAAGGTGTCTATGTAGTTGATTTGAGAGACTCATTTCATTATTGGACTCACCAAACCACTTACAGTGTTTCAAGTACAAAATGACTGTTTCTCGCTGAGAAAATGCCAAAAAGCGGATTTCTGTCATAACATTGATTTACCTTCTGATTTTGAAGGCAAGCTATTGAAAACGTCAGAAAATTGGAGAAAGGAGTCTATGTAGTTAATTTGAGAGACTCATTTCATTATTGGACTCACCAAACCACTTACAGTGTTTCAGGTACAAAATGACTGTTTCTCGCTGAGAAAATGCCAAAAAGCGGATTTCTGTCATAACATTGATTTACCTTCTGATTTTTTAAGTCAAGCTAATGAAAACGTCAGAAAATTGGAGAAAGGAGTCTATGTAGTTGATTTGAGAGACTCATTTCATTATTGGACTCACCAAACCAATTACAGTGTTTCAGGTACAAAATGACTGTTTCTCGCTTTGAAAATGCCAAAAAGCGGATTTCTGTCATAACATTGATTTACCTTCATATTTTTTAAGGCAAGCTATTGAAAACGTTAGCAAATTGGAGAAAGGTGTCTATGTAGTTGATTTGAGGGACTCATTTCATTATTGGACTCACCAAACCACTTACAGTGTTCCAGGTACAAAATGACTGTTTCTCGCTGAGAAAATACCAAAAAGCGGATTTCTGTCATAACATTTATTTACCTTCCTATTTTTCAAGGCAAGCTATTGAAAACGTCAGAAAATTGGAGAAAGGAGTCTATGTAGTTGATTTGAGAGACTCATTTCATTATTGGACTCACCAAACCACTTACAATGTTTCAAGTACAAAATGACTGTTTCTCGCTGAGAAAATGCCAAAAAGCGGATTTCTGTCATAACATTGATTTACCTTCTGATTTTTGAAGGCAAGCTATTGAAAACGTCAGAAAATTGGAGAAAGGAGTCTATGTAGTTGATTTGAGAGATTCATTTCATTATTGGACTCACCAAACCACTTACAGTGTTTCAGGTTCAAAATGACTGTTTCTCGCTGAGAAACTGCCAAAAAGCGGATTTCTGTAATAACATTGTTTCAAGTGTCTGAGAGAGCTTAGCAAGGGGCCTCGCATTGACCAATACTTCCTTAGAGGTAGGGCAAATCAGTCGAGTGAAGCCCAGTGGCAAGATATTCACCACAGTCCACAGGGTATCAGAACCCCAGACGAAGCTCAATCAAGCACAGATCCATTTATGAACATCAGCCCAGAGCCCATCCAGCCACAGACAGCAGTAGAGCGGAGGCTGACTGGACGAAAACCTCAAATCTTGTGGCCTAAATCCTGTCAGAAAAAGGAGTGGGAAACCACAGACACAGACCTCGTCCACCTTTTAGAAGGTCTGAAAGGGGGTGTGGAGAAAAAACTGGACAAGATCGGAGAGACCATTTATAGCTATGGAGCAGAGAGATTTGGTGTGAAACGTGAGAACTTGCAGACACAGAAGGAACCATCTGCTCATCTCAAGTCCAGGAGACAACGTGACTCGTGAAAGAAAGGAGGTGCCTGAGGAAACAATGGAAGAAGGCCACGGAAGTGGAAAGGAAAGGCCTTGGGGCACTACAGGGCGACATCAAGCAGCGTCTGGCAGCACTGCGAAGAGCAGAATGCCTGAGAAGGCAACATAAGAAGAGAGAGCAAACGAGGACTGCCTTCTACAGAGATCCCTATAAATTTGTTAAGGACCTCTTTGTCAGGGAGAAATCTGGGACCCTCAAAGTACCCATAAGAGAACTGGAAGAACATCTTCGGAAGACCTACTCCGACAAACAGAGGCATGTGCCAGCCAGCATTCCGGAGGATATGCCACCCATCCAACCACCTGAGCACCAGATGGAAATAAGGCCCCCCACATGGAGCGAAGTTGAGAGCACAGTAAAACGGGCAAGAACAGCTTCAGCCCCGGGGCCCAACGGCATTCCATACAGGGTGTATAAGAACACGCCAGGCGTCTTGAAATACCTCTGGAAGCTTATGAAAGTGGCATGGGAAAAAGGAATGATACCAAAGGCATGGCGAAAGGCAGGAGGGATCCTGATTCCCAAAGAGAAGAATTCCTCAACCATCGAGCAGTTTCGCCAGATCAGCCTTCTCAATGTGGAAGGAAAGATTTTCTTCAGTGTCGTGGCCCGTAGGCTCTCAGCATTCCTGCTGGCGAACAACTTTGTTGACACCTCAGTGCAAAAGGCAGGGATAAGTGGGTTCTCAGGTTGCTTGGAACACACAAATGTCATCTGGCACCAAGTACAGACGGCCAAGAAGGAGAAGAAAGACCTGCATGTGGTGTTTTTAGATCTTGCCAATGCCTTCGGGTCAGTGCCTCATGAGATCTTGTGGACAGCGTTCAACTTCTTTCAAGTGCCAGAGGGCATCACAAGTCTAGTCAAAGCCTACTTCCAGGATCTCCAATTCTGTGTTACAGCACAGGATAGTACAACTGCCTGGCAGCACCTTGAGATAGGCATTATGGCGGGCTGCACCATCTCGCCACTGGTGTTTACAATGGCAATGGAGCTACTTATTCGTGCATCACGATGGGTGGTTGGAGGAGAATGATTGAAGAGCGGGCTCCGTCTTCCCCCAATCAGGGCCTACATGGACGACATGACGACAATAACAACAACGGTCGCATGTACCAAACGTCTGCTGGAGAAACTCCGGGGAAACATCAAATGGGCACGAATGGAGATTAAACCCAGCAAATCCCGTAGCATCTCCATTGTCAAAGGTAAGCTCACCAATGCAAGGTTCTATGTGGACGACCAGCCAATCCCAACAGTTCTGGAGAAGCCTATCAAAAGCCTTGGCCGATGGTATAGCGCAGAACTTAAAGACTCTGAGCAGGTGGAACAACTCAGGCAGGATACAATCAGCGGCCTCAAGCAGATTAACAACACTGCTCTCCCTGGAAAATTGAAGCTATGGTGCTTTCAGTTTGGGCTGCTACCACGCCTCATGTGGCCAATTTCCATCTATGAGGTCACCTTATCTCATGTCAATCGGCTTGAGAGACTGGTGAATGCCCAAGTGAGGAAGTGGCTTGGACTGCCGAGATGCCTTTCCAGCATAGGCCTGTATGGCAATGGAGCGCTCTCCCTTCCAATCTCAAGCCTGGTGGAGGAGTACAAATGTGCCAAAACAAGGGTGGAAATGACTCTTACAGAATCCCGGGACCCATGCGTCAGAGATGCGGCTCCAAACCTGGCAACAGGGAGGAAATGGAAACCATCTGCAGCAGTAGCAGTGGCAAAGACCACCCTCAGACACCGGGATATAGTGGGACGAGTCCAACATGGCAGAGGGGGTCTTGGCCTGGAAGCAACAACACCCGCTTGGCAAAAGGCTACTCCGTCTGAACGGCGACACATGGTGGTTGAGGAGGTGCGCAACCAGGAGGAGGCAGCCAGGTGTGCCAAGGCAGTCTCCCAAGCCCAGCAAGGACGCTGGATGAGGTGGGAGGGTGTGGAGAGGAGGAAAATCACGTGGAATGAGATGTGGAGCATGGAGGCTAATAGGCTCAGCTTCATCATCAGAGCCACTTATGATGTCCTGCCCTCTCCAACCAACCTACATCTCTGGTATGGAGAGGACCCAGCCTGCCTGCAGTGTGCAGCCCCAGCAACCCTCAAACACATCCTGGTGGGTTGCAAGACCAGCCTGACTCAAGGAAGATACACCTGGCGCCATAACCAAGTGTTGAAGTGCTTGGCTGCCGAACTTGAGGACAAGAGGGTCACCATCAACGCCATGCCTTTCAAAACCCAGACCACCCTCCCACGGAAGACAACATTCGTCCGACAAGGGGAGAAACGGAGAACCAAGCCATCACCTCCAAACTCAGGCCCACTGGACACAGCCCGGGATTGGGAAATGCGGGTAGACCTCAGCCAGAGGCTCACTTTCCCGCCAGAAATCGCAGCAACCAACCTGCGCCCAGATTTGGTCCTCTGGTCCAAGTCCTGCCGGCGTGTCTTCATTGTGGAGCTGACTGTCCCGTGGGAGGATAACATCGACGAAGCATTCGAAAGAAAAAGGCTGCGTTATGCTAACCTAGCAGCTGATGCTGAGGCGCGGGGATGGAACGTAAAGGTGTGGCCAGTGGAGGTTGGCTGCCGAGGCTTTGTAGCCAGGTCCACCACACGGCTCCTGAAGGAAGTTGGGATCAGAGGACAGGCCCAGCGGAAGGCAATAAAAGAACTTGCCAAAGCAGCCGAACGGAGCAGTCACTGGCTGTGGCTGAAACGGAGGGATGCAACATGGGCTGTTTGATGACCACGGGGTGCCACCATATGACACACACCCAGGTCTGATCAGCCTGTGGCAGGCCAACCTTGGAAGAGGGTGTATTGTGTTAAGAGGCCGAAACACCTGATGAAGACAAGGCACACAACTGATGACGTGTAGATTTGGTGGTGCCCCGCGATCCTGTCCAAACTCCACAGTCATGTCCGATAGGACTTATCGTGCTGATATATTTTAGGGATATTAACAGCTAGTCCTATTAAGAATCCTACCTTCTGATTTTTTAAGGCAAGCTATTGAAAACGTCAGAAAATTGGAGAAAGGAGTCTATGTAGTTGATTTGAGCGACTCATTTCATTATTGGACTCACCAAACCACTTACAGTGTTTCAGGTACAAAATGACTGTTTCTCGCTGAGAAACTGCCAAAAAGCGGATTTCTGTCATAACATTGATTTACCTTCTGATTTTTTAAGGCAAGCTATTGAAAACGTCAGAAAATTGGAGAAAGGAGTCTATGTAGTTGATTTGAGAGACTCATTTCATTATTGGACTCTCCAAACCACTTACAGTGTTTCAGGTACAAAATGACTGTTTCTCGCTGAGAAAATGCCAAAAAGCGGATTTCTGTAATAACATTGTTTTACCTTCTGATTTTTTAAGGCGAGCTATTGAAAACGTCAGAAAATTGGAGAAAGGAGTCTATGTAGTTGATTTGAGGGACTCATTTCATTATTGGACTCACCAAACCACTTACAGTGTTTCAGGTACAAAATGACTGTTTCTCGCTGAGAAAATGCCAAAAAGCGGATTTCTGTCATAACATTGATTTACCTTCTGATTTTTTAAGGCAAGCTATTGAAAACGTCAGAAAATTGGAGAAAGGAGTCTATGTAGTTGATTTGAGAGACTCATTTCATTATTGGACTCACCAAACCACTTACAGTGTTTCAGGTACAAAATGACTGTTTCTCGCTGAGAAACTGCCAAAAAGCGGATTTCTGTCATAACATTGATTTACCTTCTGATTTTTTAAGGCAAGCTATTGAAAACGTCAGAAAATTGGAGAAAGGAGTCTACATAGTTGATTTGAGAGACTCATTTCATTATTGGACTCACCAAACCACTTACAGTGTTTCAGGTACAAAATGACTGTTTCTCGCTGAGAAAATGCCAAAAAGCGGATTTCTGTCATAACATTGATTTACCTTCTGATTTTTCAAGGCAAGCTATTGAAAACGTCAGAAAATTGGAGAAAGGAGTCTATGTAGTTGATTTGAGAGACTCATTTCATTATTGGACTCACCAAACCACTTACAGTGTTTCAGGTACAAAATGACTGTTTCTCGCTGAGTTAAATGCCAAAAAGCGGATTTCTGTCATAACATTGATTTACCTTCTGATTTTTCAAGGCAAGCTATTGAAAACTACAGAAAATTGGAGAAAGGAGTCTATGTAGTTGATTTGAGAGACTCATTTCATTATTGGACTCACCAAACCACTTACAGTGTTTCAGGTACAAAATGACTCTTTCTCGCTGAGAAAATGCCAAAAAGCGGATTTCTGTCATAACATTGATTTACCTTCTGATTTTTCAAGGCAAGCTATTGAAAACTACAGAAAATTGGAGAAAGGAGTCTATGTAGTTGATTTGAGAGACTCATTTCATTATTGGACTCACCAAACCACTTACAGTGTTTCAGGTACAAAATGACTGTTTCTCGCTGAGAAAATGCCAAAAAGCGGATTTCTGTCATAACATTGATTTACCTTCTGATTTTTCAAGGCAAGCTATTGAAAACGTCAGAAAATTGGAGAAAGGAGTCTATGTAGTTGATTTGAGGGACTCATTTCATTATTGGACTCACCAAACCACTTACAGTGTTTCAGGTACAAAATGACTGTTTCTCGCTGAGAAACTGCCAAAAAGCGGATTTCTGTCATAACATTGATTTACCTTCTGATTTTTTAAGGCAAGCTATTGAAAACGTCAGAAAATTGGAGAAAGGAGTCTACATAGTTGATTTGAGAGACTCATTTCATTATTGGACTCACCAAACCACTTACAGTGTTTCAGGTACAAAATGACTCTTTCTCGCTGAGAAAATGCCAAAAAGCGGATTTCTGTCATAACATTGATTTACCTTCTGATTTTTCAAGGCAAGCTATTGAAAACTACAGAAAATTGGAGAAAGGAGTCTATGTAGTTGATTTGAGAGACTCATTTCATTATTGGACTCACCAAACCACTTACAGTGTTTCAGGTACAAAATGACTCTTTCTCGCTGAGAAAATGCCAAAAAGCGGATTTCTGTCATAACATTGATTTACCTTCTGATTTTTCAAGGCAAGCTATTGAAAACTACAGAAAATTGGAGAAAGGAGTCTATGTAGTTGATTTGAGAGACTCATTTCATTATTGGACTCACCAAACCACTTACAGTGTTTCAGGTACAAAATGACTGTTTCTCGCTGAGAAACTGCCAAAAAGCGGATTTCTGTCATAACATTGATTTACCTTCTGATTTTTTAAGGCAAGCTATTGAAAACGTCAGAAAATTGGAGAAAAGAGTCTATGTAGTTTGATTTGAGAGACTCATTTCATTATTGGACTCACCAAACCACTTACAGTGTTTCAGGTACAAAATGACTCTTTCTCGCTGAGAAAATGCCAAAAAGCGGATTTCTGTCATAACATTGATTTACCTTCTGATTTTTCAAGGCAAGCTATTGAAAACGTCAGAAAATTGGAGAAAGGAGTCTATGTAGTTTGATTTGAGAGACTCATTTCATTATTGGACTCACCAAACCACTTACAGTGTTTCAGGTACAAAATGACTCTTTCTCGCTGAGAAAATGCCAAAAAGCGGATTTCTGTCATAACATTGATTTACCTTCTGATTTTTAAAGGCAAGCTATTGAAAACTACAGAAAATTGGAGAAAGGAGTCTATGTAGTTGATTTGAGAGACTCATTTCATTATTGGACTCACCAAACCACTTACAGTGTTTCAGGTACAAAATGACTGTTTCTCGCTGAGAAAATGCCAAAAAGCGGATTTCTGTCATAACATTGATTTACCTTCTGATTTTTCAAGGCAAGCTATTGAAAACGTCAGAAAATTGGAGAAAGGAGTCTATGTAGTTGATTTGAGAGACTCATTTCATTATTGGACTCACCAAACCACTTACAGTGTTTCAGGTACAAAATGACTGTTTCTCGCTGAGAAAATGCCAAAAAGCGGATTTCTGTCATAACATTGATTTACCTTCTTATTTTTTAAGGCAAGCTATTGAAAACGTTAGAAAATTGGAGAAAGGTGTCTATGTAGTTGATTTGAGAGACTCATTTCATTATTGGACTCACCAAACCACTTACAGTGTTTCAAGTACAAAATGACTGTTTCTCGCTGAGAAAATACCAAAAAGCGGATTTCTGTCATAACATTGATTTACCTTCCTATTTTTCAAGGCAAGCTATTGAAAACGTCAGAAAATTGGAGAAAGGAGTCTATGTAGTTGATTTGAGGGACTCATTTCATTATTGGACTCACCAAACCACTTACAGTGTTTCAGGTACAAAATGACTGTTTCTCGCTGAGTTAAATGCCAAAAAGCGGATTTCTGTCATAACATTGATTTACCTTCTGATTTTTCAAGGCAAGCTATTGAAAACGTCAGAAAATTGGAGAAAGGAGTCTATGTAGTTTGATTTGAGAGACTCATTTCATTATTGGACTCACCAAACCACTTACAGTGTTTCAGGTACAAAATGACTCTTTCTCGCTGAGAAAATGCCAAAAAGCGGATTTCTGTCATAACATTGATTTACCTTCTGATTTTTAAGGCAAGCTTTTGAAAACGTTAGAAAATAGAGAAAGGTGTCTATGTAGTTGATTTGAGAGACTCATTTCATTATTGGACTCACCAAACCACTTACAGTGTTTCAGGTACAAAATGACTGTTTCTCGTTGAGAAAATGCCAAAAAGCGGATTTCTGTCATAACATTGATTTACCTTCTGATTTTTCAAGGCAAGCTATTGAAAACGTCAGAAAATTGGAGAAAGGAGTCTATGTAGTTGATTTGAGCGACTCATTTCATTATTGGACTCACCAAACCACTTACAGTGTTTCAGGTACAAAATGACTCTTTCTCGCTGAGAAAATGCCAAAAAGCGGATTTCTGTCATAACATTGATTTACCTTCTGATTTTTCAAGGCAAGCTATTGAAAACTACAGAAAATTGGAGAAAGGAGTCTATGTAGTTGATTTGAGAGACTCATTTCATTATTGGACTCACCAAACCACTTACAGTGTTTCAGGTACAAAATGACTGTTTCTCGCTGAGAAAATGCCAAAAAGCGGATTTCTGTCATAACATTGATTTACCTTCTGATTTTTCAAGGCAAGCTATTGAAAACTACAGAAAATTGGAGAAAGGAGTCTATGTAGTTGATTTGAGAGACTCATTTCATTATTGGACTCACCAAACCACTTACAGTGTTTCAGGTACAAAATGACTGTTTCTCGCTGAGAAAATGCCAAAAAGCGGATTTCTGTCATAACATTGATTTACCTTCTGATTTTTCAAGGCAAGCTATTGAAAACGTCAGAAAATTGGAGAAAGGAGTCTATGTAGTTGATTTGAGGGACTCATTTCATTATTGGACTCACCAAACCACTTACAGTGTTTCAGGTACAAAATGACTGTTTCTCGCTGAGAAAATGCCAAAAAGCGGATTTCTGTCATAACATTGATTTACCTTCTGATTTTTTAAGGCAAGCTATTGAAAACGTCAGAAAATTGGAGAAAGGAGTCTACATAGTTGATTTGAGAGACTCATTTCATTATTGGACTCACCAAACCACTTACAGTGTTTCAGGTACAAAATGACTCTTTCTCGCTGAGAAAATGCCAAAAAGCGGATTTCTGTCATAACATTGATTTACCTTCTGATTTTTCAAGGCAAGCTATTGAAAACTACAGAAAATTGGAGAAAGGAGTCTATGTAGTTGATTTGAGAGACTCATTTCATTATTGGACTCACCAAACCACTTACAGTGTTTCAGGTACAAAATGACTGTTTCTCGCTGAGAAAATGCCAAAAAGCGGATTTCTGTCATAACATTGATTTACCTTCTGATTTTTCAAGGCAAGCTATTGAAAACTACAGAAAATTGGAGAAAGGAGTCTATGTAGTTGATTTGAGAGACTCATTTCATTATTGGACTCACCAAACCACTTACAGTGTTTCAGGTACAAAATGACTGTTTCTCGCTGAGAAAATGCCAAAAAGCGGATTTCTGTCATAACATTGATTTACCTTCTGATTTTTCAAGGCAAGCTATTGAAAACGTCAGAAAATTGGAGAAAGGAGTCTATGTAGTTGATTTGAGGGACTCATTTCATTATTGGACTCACCAAACCACTTACAGTGTTTCAGGTACAAAATGACTGTTTCTCGCTGAGAAACTGCCAAAAAGCGGATTTCTGTCATAACATTGATTTACCTTCTGATTTTTTAAGGCAAGCTATTGAAAACGTCAGAAAATTGGAGAAAGGAGTCTACATAGTTGATTTGAGAGACTCATTTCATTATTGGACTCACCAAACCACTTACAGTGTTTCAGGTACAAAATGACTCTTTCTCGCTGAGAAAATGCCAAAAAGCGGATTTCTGTCATAACATTGATTTACCTTCTGATTTTTCAAGGCAAGCTATTGAAAACTACAGAAAATTGGAGAAAGGAGTCTATGTAGTTGATTTGAGAGACTCATTTCATTATTGGACTCACCAAACCACTTACAGTGTTTCAGGTACAAAATGACTCTTTCTCGCTGAGAAAATGCCAAAAAGCGGATTTCTGTCATAACATTGATTTACCTTCTGATTTTTCAAGGCAAGCTATTGAAAACTACAGAAAATTGGAGAAAGGAGTCTATGTAGTTGATTTGAGAGACTCATTTCATTATTGGACTCACCAAACCACTTACAGTGTTTCAGGTACAAAATGACTGTTTCTCGCTGAGAAACTGCCAAAAAGCGGATTTCTGTCATAACATTGATTTACCTTCTGATTTTTTAAGGCAAGCTATTGAAAACGTCAGAAAATTGGAGAAAAGAGTCTATGTAGTTTGATTTGAGAGACTCATTTCATTATTGGACTCACCAAACCACTTACAGTGTTTCAGGTACAAAATGACTCTTTCTCGCTGAGAAAATGCCAAAAAGCGGATTTCTGTCATAACATTGATTTACCTTCTGATTTTTCAAGGCAAGCTATTGAAAACGTCAGAAAATTGGAGAAAGGAGTCTATGTAGTTTGATTTGAGAGACTCATTTCATTATTGGACTCACCAAACCACTTACAGTGTTTCAGGTACAAAATGACTCTTTCTCGCTGAGAAAATGCCAAAAAGCGGATTTCTGTCATAACATTGATTTACCTTCTGATTTTTAAAGGCAAGCTATTGAAAACTACAGAAAATTGGAGAAAGGAGTCTATGTAGTTGATTTGAGAGACTCATTTCATTATTGGACTCACCAAACCACTTACAGTGTTTCAGGTACAAAATGACTGTTTCTCGCTGAGAAACTGCCAAAAAGACGATTTCTGTCATAACATTGATTTACCTTCTGATTTTTTAAGGCAAGCTATTGAAAACGTCATAAAATTGGAGAAAGAAGTCTATGTAGTTGATTTGAGAGACTCATTTCATTATTGGACTCACCAAACCACTTACAGTGTTTCAGGTACAAAATGACTGTTTCTCGCTGAGAAAATGCCAAAAAGCGGATTTCTGTCATAACATTGATTTACCTTCTGATTTTTCAAGGCAAGCTATTGAAAACGTCAGAAAATTGGAGAAAGAAGTCTATGTAGTTGATTTGAGAGACTCATTTCATTATTGGACTCACCAAACCACTTACAGTGTTTCAGGTACAAAATGACTGTTTCTCGCTGAGAAAATGCCAAAAAGCGGATTTCTGTCATAACATTGATTTACCTTCTGATTTTTCAAGGCAAGCTATTGAAAACGTCAGAAAATTGGAGAAAGGAGTCTATGTAGTTGATTTGAGAGACTCATTTCATTATTGGACTCACCAAACCACTTACAGTGTTTCAGGTACAAAATGACTGTTTCTCGCTGAGAAAATGCCAAAAAGCGGATTTCTGTCATAACATTGATTTACCTTCTTATTTTTTAAGGCAAGCTATTGAAAACGTTAGAAAATTGGAGAAAGGTGTCTATGTAGTTGATTTGAGAGACTCATTTCATTATTGGACTCACCAAACCACTTACAGTGTTTCAAGTACAAAATGACTGTTTCTCGCTGAGAAAATACCAAAAAGCGGATTTCTGTCATAACATTGATTTACCTTCCTATTTTTCAAGGCAAGCTATTGAAAACGTCAGAAAATTGGAGAAAGGAGTCTATGTAGTTGATTTGAGAGACTCATTTCATTATTGGACTCACCAAACCACTTACAGTGTTTCAGGTACAAAATGACTGTTTCTCGCTGAGAAAATGCCAAAAAGCGGATTTCTGTCATAACATTGATTTACCTTCTGATTTTTTAAGGCAAGCTATTGAAAACGTTAGAAAATTGGAGAAAGGTGTCTATGTAGTTGATTTGAGGGACTCATTTCATTATTGGACTCACCAAACCACTTACAGTGTTTCAGGTACAAAATGACTGTTTCTCGCTGAGAAAATGCCAAAAAGCGGATTTCTGTCATAACATTGATTTACCTTCTGATTTTTTAAGGCAAGCTATTGAAAACGTTAGAAAAATGGAGAAAGGTGTCTATGTAGTTGATTTGAGAGACTCATTTCATTATTGGACTCACCAAACCACTTACAGTGTTTCAAGTACAAAATGACTGTTTCTCGCTGAGAAAATGCCAAAAAGCGGATTTCTGTCATAACATTGATTTACCTTCTGATTTTTGAAGGCAAGCTATTGAAACCGTCAGAAAATTGGAGAAAGGAGTCTATGTAGTTGATTTGAGAGATTCATTTCATTATTGGACTCACCAAACCACTTACAGTGTTTCAGGTTCAAAATGACTGTTTCTCGCTGAGAAACTGCCAAAAAGCGGATTTCTGTAATAACATTGTTTCAAGTGTCTGAGAGAGCTTAGCAAGGGGCCTCGCATTGACCAATACTTCCTTAGAGGTAGGGCAAATCAGTCGAGTGAAGCCCAGTGGCAGGATATTCACCACAGTCCACAGGGTATCAGAACCCCAGACGAAGCTCAATCAAGCACAGATCCATTTATGAACATCAGCCCAGAGCCCATCCAGCCACAGACAGCAGTAGAGCAGAGGCTGACTGGACGAAAACCTCAAATCTTGTGGCCTAAATCCTGTCAGAAAAAGGAGTGGGAAACCACAGACACAGACCTCGTCCACCTTTTAGAAGGTCTGAAAGGGGGTGTGGAGAAAAAACTGGACAAGATCGGAGAGACCATTTATAGCTATGGAGCAGAGAGATTTGGTGTGAAACGTGAGAACTTGCAGACACAGAAGGAACCATCTGCTCATCTCAAGTCCAGGAGACAACGTGACTCGTGAAAGAAAGGAGGTGCCTGAGGAAACAATGGAAGAAGGCCACGGAAGTGGAAAGGAAAGGCCTTGGGGCACTACAGGGCGACATCAAGCAGCGTCTGGCAGCACTGCGAAGAGCAGAATGCCTGAGAAGGCAACATAAGAAGAGAGAGCAAACGAGGACTGCCTTCTACAGAGATCCCTATAAATTTGTTAAGGACCTCTTTGTCAGGGAGAAATCTGGGACCCTCAAAGTACCCATAAGAGAACTGGAAGAACATCTTCGGAAGACCTACTCCGACAAACAGAGGCATGTGCCAGCCAGCATTCCGGAGGATATGCCACCCATCCAACCACCTGAGCACCAGATGGAAACAAGGCCCCCCACATGGAGCGAAGTTGAGAGCACAGTAAAACGGGCAAGAACAGCTTCAGCCCCGGGGCCCAACGGCATTCCATACAGGGTGTATAAGAACACGCCAGGCGTCTTGAAATACCTCTGGAAGCTTATGAAAGTGGCATGGGAAAAAGGAATGATACCAAAGGCATGGCGAAAGGCAGGAGGGATCCTGATTCCCAAAGAGAAGAATTCCTCAACCATCGAGCAGTTTCGCCAGATCAGCCTTCTCAATGTGGAAGGAAAGATTTTCTTCAGTGTCGTGGCCCGTAGGCTCTCAGCATTCCTGCTGGCGAACAACTTTGTTGACACCTCAGTGCAAAAGGCAGGGATAAGTGGGTTCTCAGGTTGCTTGGAACACACAAATGTCATCTGGCACCAAGTACAGACGGCCAAGAAGGAGAAGAAAGACCTGCATGTGGTGTTTTTAGATCTTGCCAATGCCTTCGGGTCAGTGCCTCATGAGATCTTGTGGACAGCGTTCAACTTCTTTCAAGTGCCAGAGGGCATCACAAGTCTAGTCAAAGCCTACTTCCAGGATCTCCAATTCTGTGTTACAGCACAGGATAGTACAACTGCCTGGCAGCACCTTGAGATAGGCATTATGGCGGGCTGCACCATCTCGCCACTGGTGTTTACAATGGCAATGGAGCTACTTATTCGTGCATCACGATGGGTGGTTGGAGGAGAATGATTGAAGAGCGGGCTCCGTCTTCCCCCAATCAGGGCGTACATGGACGACATGACGACAATAACAACAACGGTCGCATGTACCAAACGTCTGCTGGAGAAACTCCGGGGAAACATCAAATGGGCACGAATGGAGATTAAACCCAGCAAATACCGTAGCATCTCCATTGTCAAAGGTAAGCTCACCAATGCAAGGTTCTATGTGGACGACCAGCCAATCCCAACAGTTCTGGAGAAGCCTATCAAAAGCCTTGGCCGATGGTATAGCGCAGAACTTAAAGACTCTGAGCAGGTGGAACAACTCAGGCAGGATACAATCAGCGGCCTCAAGCAGATTAACAACACTGCTCTCCCTGGAAAATTGAAGCTATGGTGCTTTCAGTTTGGGCTGCTACCTCGCCTCATGTGGCCAATTTCCATCTATGAGGTCACCTTATCTCATGTCAATCGGCTTGAGAGACTGGTGAATGCCCAAGTGAGGAAGTGGCTTGGACTGCCGAGATGCCTTTCCAGCATAGGCCTGTATGGCAATGGAGCGCTCTCCCTTCCAATCTCAAGCCTGGTGGAGGAGTACAAATGTGCCAAAACAAGGGTGGAAATGACTCTTACAGAATCCCAGGACCCATGCGTCAGAGATGCGGCTCCAAACCTGGCAACAGGGAGGAAATGGAAACCATCTGCAGCAGTAGCAGTGGCAAAGACCACCCTCAGACACCGGGATATAGTGGGACGAGTCCAACATGGCAGAGGGGGTCTTGGCCTGGAAGCAACAACACCCGCTTGGCAAAAGGCTACTCCGTCTGAACGGCGACACATGGTGGTTGAGGAGGTGCGCAACCAGGAGGAGGCAGCCAGGTGTGCCAAGGCAGTCTCCCAAGCCCAGCAAGGACGCTGGATGAGGTGGGAGGGTGTGGAGAGGAGGAAAATCACGTTGAATGAGATGTGGAGCATGGAGGCTAATAGGCTCAGCTTCATCATCAGAGCCACTTATGATGTCCTGCCCTCTCCAACCAACCTACATCTCTGGTATGGAGAGGACCCAGCCTGCCTGCAGTGTGCAGCCCCAGCAACCCTCAAACACATCCTGGTGGGTTGCAAGACCAGCCTGACTCAAGGAAGATACACCTGGCGCCATAACCAAGTGTTGAAGTGCTTGGCTGCCGAACTTGAGGACAAGAGGGTCACCATCAACGCCATGCCTTTCAAAACCCAGACCACCCTCCCACGGAAGACAACATTCGTCCGACAAGGGGAGAAACGGAGAACCAAGCCATCACCTCCAAACTCAGGCCCACTGGACACAGCCCGGGATTGGGAAATGCGGGTAGACCTCAGCCAGAGGCTCACTTTCCCGCCAGAAATCGCAGCAACCAACCTGCGCCCAGATTTGGTCCTCTGGTCCAAGTCCTGCCGGCGTGTCTTCATTGTGGAGCTGACTGTCCCGTGGGAGGATAACATCGACGAAGCATTCGAAAGAAAAAGGCTGCGTTATGCTAACCTAGCAGCTGATGCTGAGGCGCGGGGATGGAACGTAAAGGTGTGGCCAGTGGAGGTTGGCTGCCGAGGCTTTGTAGCCAGGTCCACCACACGGCTCCTGAAGGAAGTTGGGATCAGAGGACAGGCCCAGCGGAAGGCAATAAAAGAACTTGCCAAAGCAGCCGAACGGAGCAGTCACTGGCTGTGGCTGAAACGGAGGGATGCAACATGGGCTGTTTGATGACCACGGGGTGCCACCATATGACACACACCCAGGTCTGATCAGCCTGTGGCAGGCCAACCTTGGAAGAGGGTGTATTGTGTTAAGAGGCCGAAACACCTGATGAAGACAAGGCACACAACTGATGACGTGTAGATTTGGTGGTGCCCCGCGATCCTGTCCAAACTCCACAGTCATGTCCGATAGGACTTATCGTGCTGATATATTTTAGGGATATTAACAGCTAGTCCTATTAAGAATCCTACCTTCTGATTTTTTAAGGCAAGCTATTGAAAACGTCAGAAAATTGGAGAAAGGAGTCTATGTAGTTGATTTGAGCGACTCATTTCATTATTGGACTCACCAAACCACTTACAGTGTTTCAGGTACAAAATGACTGTTTCTCGCTGAGAAACTGCCAAAAAGCGGATTTCTGTCATAACATTGATTTACCTTCTGATTTTTTAAGGCAAGCTATTGAAAACGTCAGAAAATTGGAGAAAGGAGTCTATGTAGTTGATTTGAGAGACTCATTTCATTATTGGACTCTCCAAACCACTTACAGTGTTTCAGGTACAAAATGACTGTTTCTCGCTGAGAAAATGCCAAAAAGCGGATTTCTGTAATAACATTGTTTTACCTTCTGATTTTTTAAGGCGAGCTATTGAAAACGTCAGAAAATTGGAGAAAGGAGTCTATGTAGTTGATTTGAGGGACTCATTTCATTATTGGACTCACCAAACCACTTACAGTGTTTCACGTACAAAATGACTGTTTCTCGCTGAGAAAATGCCAAAAAGCGGATTTCTGTCATAACATTGATTTACCTTCTGATTTTTTAAGGCAAGCTATTGAAAACGTCAGAAAATTGGAGAAAGGAGTCTATGTAGTTGATTTGAGAGACTCATTTCATTATTGGACTCACCAAACCACTTACAGTGTTTCAGGTACAAAATGACTGTTTCTCGCTGAGAAACTGCCAAAAAGCGGAATTCTGTCATAACATTGATTTACCTTCTGATTTTTTAAGGCAAGCTATTGAAAACGTCAGAAAATTGGAGAAAGGAGTCTATGTAGTTGATTTGAGGGACTCATTTCATTATTGGACTCACCAAACCACTTACAGTGTTTCAGGTACAAAATGACTGTTTCTCGCTGAGAAAATGCCAAAAAACGGATTTCTGTCATAACATTGATTTACCTTCTGATTTTTTAAGGCAAGCTATTGAAAACGTTAGAAAATTGGAGAAAGGAGTCTATGTAGTTGATTTGAGGGACTCATTTCATTATTGGACTCACCAAACCACTTACAGTGTTTCAGGTACAAAATGACTGTTTCTCGCTTAGAAACTGCCAAAAAGCGGATTTCTGTCATAACATTGATTTACCTTCTGATTTTTTAAGGCAAGCTATTGAAAACGTCAGAAAATTGGAGAAAGGAGTCTACATAGTTGATTTGAGAGACTCATTTCATTATTGGACTCACCAAACCACTTACAGTGTTTCAGGTACAAAATGACTGTTTCTCGCTGAGAAAATGCCAAAAAGCGGATTTCTGTCATAACATTGATTTACCTTCTGATTTTTTAAGGCAAGCTATTGAAAACGTCAGAAAATTGGAGAAAGGAGTCTACATAGTTGATTTGAGAGACTCATTTCATTATTGGACTCACCAAACCACTTACAGTGTTTCAGGTACAAAATGACTGTTTCTCGCTGAGAAAATGCCAAAAAGCGGATTTCTGTCATAACATTGATTTACCTTCTGATTTTTTAAGGCAAGCTATTGAAAACGTCAGAAAATTGGAGAAAGGAGTCTACATAGTTGATTTGAGGGACTCATTTCATTATTGGACTCACCAAACCACTTACAGTGTTTCAGGTACAAAATGACTGTTTCTCGCTGAGAAAATGCCAAAAAACGGATTTCTGTCATAACATTGATTTACCTTCTGATTTTTTAAGGCAAGCTATTGAAAACGTTAGAAAATTGGAGAAAGGAGTCTATGTAGTTGATTTGAGAGACTCATTTCATTATTGGACTCACCAAACCACTTACAGTGTTTCAGGTACAAAATGACTGTTTCTCGCTGAGAAAATGCCAAAAAGCGGATTTCTGTCATAACATTGATTTACCTTCTGATTTTTTAAGGCAAGCTATTGAAAACGTCAGAAAATTGGAGAAAGGAGTCTACATAGTTGATTTGAGGGACTCATTTCATTATTGGACTCACCAAACCACTTACAGTGTTTCAGGTACAAAATGACTGTTTCTCGCTGAGAAAATGCCAAAAAACGGATTTCTGTCATAACATTGATTTACCTTCTGATTTTTTAAGGCAAGCTATTGAAAACGTTAGAAAATTGGAGAAAGGAGTCTATGTAGTTGATTTGAGAGACTCATTTCATTATTGGACTCACCAAACCACTTACAGTGTTTCAGGTACAAAATGACTGTTTCTCGCTGAGAAAATGCCAAAAAGCGGATTTCTGTCATAACATTGATTCACCTTCTGACTTTTTAAGGCAAGCTATTGAAAACGTCAGAAAATTGGAGAAAGGAGTCTATGTAGTTGATTTGAGAGACTCATTTCATTATTGGACTCACCAAACCACTTACAGTGTTTCAGGTACAAAATGACTCTTTCTCGCTGAGAAAATGCCAAAAAGCGGATTTCTGTCATAACATTGATTTACCTTCTGATTTTTAAGGCAAGCTTTTGAAAACGTTAGAAAATTGGAGAAAGGTGTCTATGTAGTTGATTTGAGAGACTCATTTCATTATTGGACTCACCAAACCACTTACAGTGTTTCAGGTACAAAATGACTGTTTCTCGCTGAGAAAATGCCAAAAAGCGGATTTCTGTCATAACATTGATTTACCTTCTGATTTTTTAAGGCAAGCTATTGAAAACGTCAGAAAATTGGAGAAAGGAGTCTACATAGTTGATTTGAGAGACTCATTTCATTATTGGACTCACCAAACCACTTACAGTGTTTCAGGTACAAAATGACTGTTTCTCGCTGAGAAAATGCCAAAAAGCGGATTTCTGTCATAACATTGATTTACCTTCTGATTTTTCAAGGCAAGCTATTGAAAACGTCAGAAAATTGGAGAAAGGAGTCTATGTAGTTGATTTGAGAGACTCATTTCATTATTGGACTCACCAAACCACTTACAGTGTTTCAGGTACAAAATGACTGTTTCTCGCTGAGTTAAATGCCAAAAAGCGGATTTCTGTCATAACATTGATTTACCTTCTGATTTTTCAAGGCAAGCTATTGAAAACGTCAGAAAATTGGAGAAAGAAGTCTATGTAGTTGATTTGAGAGACTCATTTCATTATTGGACTCACCAAACCACTTACAGTGTTTCAGGTACAAAATGACTGTTTCTCGCTGAGAAAATGCCAAAAAGCGGATTTCTGTCATAACATTGATTTACCTTCTGATTTTTCAAGGCAAGCTATTGAAAACGTCAGAAAATTGGAGAAAGGAGTCTATGTAGTTGATTTGAGAGACTCATTTCATTATTGGACTCACCAAACCACTTACAGTGTTTCAGGTACAAAATGACTCTTTCTCGCTGAGAAAATGCCAAAAAGCGGATTTCTGTCATAACATTGATTTACCTTCTGATTTTTAAGGCAAGCTTTTGAAAACGTTAGAAAATTGGAGAAAGGTGTCTATGTAGTTGATTTGAGAGACTCATTTCATTATTGGACTCACCAAACCACTTACAGTGTTTCAGGTACAAAATGACTGTTTCTCGCTGAGAAAATGCCAAAAAGCGGATTTCTGTCATAACATTGATTTACCTTCTGATTTTTTAAGGCAAGCTTTTGAAAACGTCAGAAAATTGGAGAAAGGAGTCTATGTAGTTGATTTGAGAGACTCATTTCATTATTGGACTCACCAAACCACTTACAGTGTTTCAGGTACAAAATGACTGTTTCTCGCTGAGAAACTGCCAAAAAGCGGATTTCTGTCATAACATTGATTTACCTTCTGATTTTTTAAGGCAAGCTATTGAAAACGTCAGAAAATTGGAGAAAGGAGTCTATGTAGTTGATTTGAGAGACTCATTTCATTATTGGACTCTCCAAACCACTTACAGTGTTTCAGGTACAAAATGACCGTTTCTCGCTGAGAAAATGCCAAAAAGCGGATTTCTGTAATAACATTGATTTACCTTCTGATTTTTTAAGGCAAGCTTTTGAAAACGTCAGAAAATTGGAGAAAGGAGTCTATGTAGTTGATTTGAGAGACTCATTTCATTATTGGACTCACCAAACCACTTACAGTGTTTCAGGTACAAAATGACTGTTTCTCGCTGAGAAACTGCCAAAAAGCGGATTTCTGTCATAACATTGATTTACCTTCTGATTTTTTAAGGCAAGCTATTGAAAACGTCAGAAAATTGGAGAAAGGAGTCTATGTAGTTGATTTGAGAGACTCATTTCATTATTGGACTCACCAAACCACTTACAGTGTTTCAGGTACAAAATGACTGTTTCTCGCTGAGAAAATGCCAAAAAACGGATTTCTGTCATAACATTGATTTACCTTCTGATTTTTTAAGGCAAGCTATTGAAAACGTTAGAAAATTGGAGAAAGGAGTCTATGTAGTTGATTTGAGAGACTCATTTCATTATTGGACTCACCAAACCACTTACAGTGTTTCAGGTACAAAATGACTGTTTCTCGCTGAGAAACTGCCAAAAAGCGGATTTCTGTCATAACATTGATTTACCTTCTGATTTTTTAAGGCAAGCTATTGAAAACGTCAGAAAATTGGAGAAAGGAGTCTACATAGTTGATTTGAGAGACTCATTTCATTATTGGACTCACCAAACCACTTACAGTGTTTCAGGTACAAAATGACTGTTTCTCGCTGAGAAAATGCCAAAAAGCGGATTTCTGTCATAACATTGATTTACCTTCTGATTTTTTAAGGCAAGCTATTGAAAACGTCAGAAAATTGGAGAAAGGAGTCTACATAGTTGATTTGAGAGACTCATTTCATTATTGGACTCACCAAACCACTTACAGTGTTTCAGGTACAAAATGACTGTTTCTCGCTGAGAAAATGCCAAAAAGCGGATTTCTGTCATAACATTGATTTACCTTCTGATTTTTTAAGGCAAGCTATTGAAAACGTCAGAAAATTGGAGAAAGGAGTCTACATAGTTGATTTGAGAGACTCATTTCATTATTGGACTCACCAAACTACTTACAGTGTTTCAGGTACAAAATGACTCTTTCTCGCTGAGAAAATGCCAAAAAGCGGATTTCTGTCATAACATTGATTTACCTTCTGATTTTTCAAGGCAAGCTATTGAAAACGTCAGAAAATTGGAGAAAGGAGTCTATGTAGTTGATTTGAGAGACTCATTTCATTATTGGACTCACCAAACCACTTACAGTGTTTCAGGTACAAAATGACTGTTTCTCGCTGAGAAAATGCCAAAAAGCGGATTTCTGTCATAACATTGATTTACCTTCTGATTTTTTAAGGCAAGCTATTGAAAACGTCAGAAAATTGGAGAAAGGAGTCTATGTAGTTGATTTGAGAGACTCATTTCATTATTGGACTCACCAAACCACTTACAGTGTTTCAGGTACAAAATGACTGTTTCTCGCTGAGAAAATGCCAAAAAACGGATTTCTGTCATAACATTGATTTACCTTCTGATTTTTTAAGGCAAGCTATTGAAAACGTTAGAAAATTGGAGAAAGGAGTCTATGTAGTTGATTTGAGAGACTCATTTCATTATTGGACTCACCAAACCACTTACAGTGTTTCAGGTACAAAATGACTGTTTCTCGCTGAGAAACTGCCAAAAAGCGGATTTCTGTCATAACATTGATTTACCTTCTGATTTTTTAAGGCAAGCTATTGAAAACGTCAGAAAATTGGAGAAAGGAGTCTACATAGTTGATTTGAGAGACTCATTTCATTATTGGACTCACCAAACCACTTACAGTGTTTCAGGTACAAAATGACTGTTTCTCGCTGAGAAAATGCCAAAAAGCGGATTTCTGTCATAACATTGATTTACCTTCTGATTTTTTAAGGCAAGCTATTGAAAACGTCAGAAAATTGGAGAAAGGAGTCTACATAGTTGATTTGAGAGACTCATTTCATTATTGGACTCACCAAACCACTTACAGTGTTTCAGGTACAAAATGACTGTTTCTCGCTGAGAAAATGCCAAAAAGCGGATTTCTGTCATAACATTGATTTACCTTCTGATTTTTTAAGGCAAGCTATTGAAAACGTCAGAAAATTGGAGAAAGGAGTCTACATAGTTGATTTGAGAGACTCATTTCATTATTGGACTCACCAAACTACTTACAGTGTTTCAGGTACAAAATGACTCTTTCTCGCTGAGAAAATGCCAAAAAGCGGATTTCTGTCATAACATTGATTTACCTTCTGATTTTTCAAGGCAAGCTATTGAAAACGTCAGAAAATTGGAGAAAGGAGTCTATGTAGTTGATTTGAGAGACTCATTTCATTATTGGACTCACCAAACCACTTACAGTGTTTCAGGTACAAAATGACTGTTTCTCGCTGAGAAAATGCCAAAAAGCGGATTTCTGTCATAACATTGATTTACCTTCTGATTTTTTAAGGCAAGCTATTGAAAACGTCAGAAACTTGGAGAAAGGAGTCTACATAGTTGATTTGAGAGACTCATTTCATTATTGGACTCACCAAACCACTTACAGTGTTTCAGGTACAAAATGACTGTTTCTCGCTGAGAAAATGCCAAAAAGCGGATTTCTGTCATAACATTGATTTACCTTCTGATTTTTTAAGGCAAGCTATTGAAAACGTCAGAAAATTGGAGAAAGGAGTCTACATAGTTGATTTGAGAGACTCATTTCATTATTGGACTCACCAAACTACTTACAGTGTTTCAGGTACAAAATGACTCTTTCTCGCTGAGAAAATGCCAAAAAGCGGATTTCTGTCATAACATTGATTTACCTTCTGATTTTTCAAGGCAAGCTATTGAAAACGTCAGAAAATTGGAGAAAGGAGTCTATGTAGTTGATTTGAGAGACTCATTTCATTATTGGACTCACCAAACCACTTACAGTGTTTCAGGTACAAAATGACTGTTTCTCGCTGAGAAAATGCCAAAAAGCGGATTTCTGTCATAACATTGATTTACCTTCTGATTTTTCAAGGCAAGCTATTGAAAACGTCAGAAAATTGGAGAAAGGAGTCTATGTAGTTGATTTGAGAGACTCATTTCATTATTGGACTCACCAAACCACTTACAGTGTTTCAGGTACAAAATGACTGTTTCTCGCTGAGAAACTGCCAAAAAGCGGATTTCTGTCATAACATTGATTTACCTTCTGATTTTTTAAGGCAAGCTATTGAAAACGTCAGAAAATTGGAGAAAGGAGTCTACATAGTTGATTTGAGAGACTCATTTCATTATTGGACTCACCAAACCACTTACAGTGTTTCAGGTACAAAATGACTGTTTCTCGCTGAGAAACTGCCAAAAAGCGGATTTCTGTCATAACATTGATTTACCTTCTGATTTTTTAAGGCAAGCTATTGAAAACGTCAGAAAATTGGAGAAAGGAGTCTACATAGTTGATTTGAGAGACTCATTTCATTATTGGACTCACCAAACCACTTACAGTGTTTCAGGTACAAAATGACTGTTTCTCGCTGAGAAAATGCCAAAAAGCGGATTTCTGTCATAACATTGATTTACCTTCTGATTTTTTAAGGCAAGCTATTGAAAACGTCAGAAAATTGGAGAAAGGAGTCTACATAGTTGATTTGAGAGACTCATTTCATTATTGGACTCACCAAACCACTTACAGTGTTTCAGGTACAAAATGACTGTTTCTCGCTGAGAAAATGCCAAAAAGCGGATTTCTGTCATAACATTGATTTACCTTCTGATTTTTTAAGGCAAGCTATTGAAAACGTCAGAAAATTGGAGAAAGGAGTCTACATAGTTGATTTGAGAGACTCATTTCATTATTGGACTCACCAAACTACTTACAGTGTTTCAGGTACAAAATGACTCTTTCTCGCTGAGAAAATGCCAAAAAGCGGATTTCTGTCATAACATTGATTTACCTTCTGATTTTTCAAGGCAAGCTATTGAAAACGTCAGAAAATTGGAGAAAGGAGTCTATGTAGTTGATTTGAGAGACTCATTTCATTATTGGACTCACCAAACCACTTACAGTGTTTCAGGTACAAAATGACTGTTTCTCGCTGAGAAAATGCCAAAAAGCGGATTTCTGTCATAACATTGATTTACCTTCTGATTTTTTAAGGCAAGCTATTGAAAACGTCAGAAACTTGGAGAAAGGAGTCTACATAGTTGATTTGAGAGACTCATTTCATTATTGGACTCACCAAACCACTTACAGTGTTTCAGGTACAAAATGACTGTTTCTCGCTGAGAAAATGCCAAAAAGCGGATTTCTGTCATAACATTGATTTACCTTCTGATTTTTTAAGGCAAGCTATTGAAAACGTCAGAAAATTGGAGAAAGGAGTCTACATAGTTGATTTGAGAGACTCATTTCATTATTGGACTCACCAAACTACTTACAGTGTTTCAGGTACAAAATGACTCTTTCTCGCTGAGAAAATGCCAAAAAGCGGATTTCTGTCATAACATTGATTTACCTTCTGATTTTTCAAGGCAAGCTATTGAAAACGTCAGAAAATTGGAGAAAGGAGTCTATGTAGTTGATTTGAGAGACTCATTTCATTATTGGACTCACCAAACCACTTACAGTGTTTCAGGTACAAAATGACTGTTTCTCGCTGAGAAAATGCCAAAAAGCGGATTTCTGTCATAACATTGATTTACCTTCTGATTTTTCAAGGCAAGCTATTGAAAACGTCAGAAAATTGGAGAAAGGAGTCTATGTAGTTGATTTGAGAGACTCATTTCATTATTGGACTCACCAAACCACTTACAGTGTTTCAGGTACAAAATGACTGTTTCTCGCTGAGAAACTGCCAAAAAGCGGATTTCTGTCATAACATTGATTTACCTTCTGATTTTTTAAGGCAAGCTATTGAAAACGTCAGAAAATTGGAGAAAGGAGTCTACATAGTTGATTTGAGAGACTCATTTCATTATTGGACTCACCAAACCACTTACAGTGTTTCAGGTACAAAATGACTGTTTCTCGCTGAGAAAATGCCAAAAAGCGGATTTCTGTCATAACATTGATTTACCTTCTGATTTTTCAAGGCAAGCTATTGAAAACGTCAGAAAATTGGAGAAATGAGTCTATGTAGTTGATTTGAGGGACTCATTTCATTATTGGACTCACCAAACCACTTACAGTGTTTCAGGTACAAAATGACTGTTTCTCGCTGAGAAAATGCCAAAAAGCGGATTTCTGTCATAACATTGATTTACCTTCTGATTTTTCAAGGCAAGCTATTGAAAACGTCAGAAAATTGGAGAAAGGAGTCTATGTAGTTTGATTTGAGAGACTCATTTCATTATTGGACTCACCAAACCACTTACAGTGTTTCAGGTACAAAATGACTCTTTCTCGCTGAGAAAATGCCAAAAAGCGGATTTCTGTCATAACATTGATTTACCTTCTGATTTTTCAAGGCAAGCTATTGAAAACTACAGAAAATTGGAGAAAGGAGTCTATGTAGTTGATTTGAGAGACTCATTTCATTATTGGACTCACCAAACCACTTACAGTGTTTCAGGTACAAAATGACTGTTTCTCGCTGAGAAACTGCCAAAAAGCGGATTTCTGTCATAACATTGATTTACCTTCTGATTTTTTAAGGCAAGCTATTGAAAACGTCAGAAAATTGGAGAAAAGAGTCCATGTAGTTTGATTTGAGAGACTCATTTCATTATTGGACTCACCAAACCACTTACAGTGTTTCAGGTACAAAATGACTCTTTCTCGCTGAGAAAATGCCAAAAAGCGGATTTCTGTCATAACATTGATTTACCTTCTGATTTTTTAAGGCAAGCTATTGAAAACGTCAGAAAATTGGAGAAAGGAGTCTATGTAGTTGATTTGAGAGACTAATTTCATTATTGGACTCACCAAACCACTTACAGTGTTTCAGGTACAAAATGACTGTTTCTCGCTGAGAAAATGCCAAAAAGCGGATTTCTGTCATAACATTGATTTACCTTCTGATTTTTCAAGGCAAGCTATTGAAAACGTCAGAAAATTGGAGAAAGGAGTCTATGTAGTTGATTTGAGAGACTCATTTCATTATTGGACTCACCAAACCACTTACAGTGTTTCAGGTACAAAATGACTGTTTCTCGCTTAGAAAATGCCAAAAAGCGGATTTCTGTCATAACATTGTTTTACCTTCTGATTTTTCAAGGCAAGCTATTGAAAACGTCAGAAAATTGGAGAAAGAAGTCTATGTAGTTGATTTGAGAGACTCATTTCATTATTGGACTCACCAAACCACTTACAGTGTTTCACGTACAAAATGACTGTTTCTCGCTGAGAAACTGCCAAAAAGCGGATTTCTGTCATAACATTGATTTACCTTCTGATTTTTTAAGGCAAGCTATTGAAAACGTCAGAAAATTGGAGAAAGGAGTCTACATAGTTGATTTGAGAGACTCATTTCATTATTGGACTCACCAAACCACTTACAGTGTTTCAGGTACAAAATGACTGTTTCTCGCTGAGAAAATGCCAAAAAGCGGATTTCTGTCATAACATTGATTTACCTTCTGATTTTTCAAGGCAAGCTATTGAAAACGTCAGAAAATTGGAGAAAGGAGTCTATGTAGTTGATTTGAGAGACTCATTTCATTATTGGACTCACCAAACCACTTACAGTGTTTCAGGTACAAAATGACTGTTTCTCGCTGAGAAACTGCCAAAAAGTGGATTTCTGTCATAACATTGATTTACCTTCTGATTTTTTAAGGCAAGCTATTGAAAACGTCAGAAAATTGGAGAAAGGAGTCTACATAGTTGATTTGAGAGACTCATTTCATTATTGGACTCACCAAACCACTTACAGTGTTTCAGGTACAAAATGACTGTTTCTCGCTTAGAAAATGCCAAAAAGCGGATTTCTGTCATAACATTGTTTTACCTTCTGATTTTTCAAGGCAAGCTATTGAAAACGTCAGAAAATTGGAGAAAGAAGTCTATGTAGTTGATTTGAGAGACTCATTTCATTATTGGACTCACCAAACCACTTACAGTGTTTCAGGTACAAAATGACTATTTCTCGCTGAGAAAATGCCAAAAAGCGGATTTCTGTCATAACATTGATTCACCTTCTGATTTTTTAAGGCAAGCTATTGAAAACGTCAGAAAATTGGAGAAAGAAGTCTATGTAGTTGATTTGAGAGACTCATTTCATTATTGGACTCACCAAACCACTTACAGTGTTTCAGGTACAAAATGACTGTTTCTCGCTGAGAAAATTCCAAAAAGCGGATTTCTGTCATAACATTGATTTACCTTCTGATTTTTCAAGGCAAGCTATTGAAAACGTCAGAAAATTGGAGAAAGGAGTCTATGTAGTTTGATTTGAGAGACTCATTTCATTATTGGACTCACCAAACCACTTACAGTGTTTCAGGTACAAAATGACTCTTTCTCGCTGAGAAAATGCCAAAAAGCGGATTTCTGTCATAACATTGATTTACCTTCTGATTTTTCAAGGCAAGCTATTGAAAACTACAGAAAATTGGAGAAAGGAGTCTATGTAGTTGATTTGAGAGACTCATTTCATTATTGGACTCACCAAACCACTTACAGTGTTTCAGGTACAAAATGACTGTTTCTCGCTGAGAAACTGCCAAAAAGCGGATTTCTGTCATAACATTGATTTACCTTCTGATTTTTTAAGGCAAGCTATTGAAAACGTCAGAAAATTGGAGAAAAGAGTCTATGTAGTTTGATTTGAGAGACTCATTTCATTATTGGACTCACCAAACCACTTACAGTGTTTCAGGTACAAAATGACTCTTCCTCGCTGAGAAAATGCCAAAAAGCGGATTTCTGTCATAACATTGATTTAGCTTCTGATTTTTTAAGGCAAGCTATTGAAAACGTCAGAAAATTGGAGAAAGGAGTCTATGTAGTTGATTTGAGAGACTCATTTCATTATTGGACTCACCAAACCACTTACAGTGTTTCAGGTACAAAATGACTGTTTCTCGCTGAGAAAATGCCAAAAAGCGGATTTCTGTCATAACATTGATTTACCTTCTGATTTTTTAAGGCAAGCTATTGAAAACGTCAGAAAATTGGAGAAAGGAGTCTACATAGTTGATTTGAGAGACTCATTTCATTATTGGACTCACCAAACCACTTACAGTGTTTCAGGTACAAAATGACTGTTTCTCGCTGAGAAAATGCCAAAAAGCGGATTTCTGTCATAACATTGATTTACCTTCTGATTTTTCAAGGCAAGCTATTGAAAACTACAGAAAATTGGAGAAAGGAGTCTATGTAGTTGATTTGAGAGACTCATTTCACTATTGGACTCACCAAACCACTTACAGTGTTTCAGGTACAAAATGACTGTTTCTCGCTGAGAAAATGCCAAAAAGCGGATTTCTGTAATAACATTGTTTTACCTTCTGATTTTTTAAGGCAAGCTATTGAAAACGTCAGAAAATTGGAGAAAGGAGTCTATGTAGTTGATTTGAGCGACTCATTTCATTATTGGACTCACCAAA
Organism: Cololabis saira; assembly: GCF_033807715.1. Lineage (NCBI taxonomy): Eukaryota > Metazoa > Chordata > Actinopteri > Beloniformes > Belonidae > Cololabis > Cololabis saira. The sequence continues at coordinate 236,380 of NW_026906218.1, forward strand.
CCACTTACAGTGTTTCAGGTACAAAAGGACTGTTTCTCGCTGAGAAACTGCCAAAAAGCGGATTTCTGTAATAACATTGTTTTACCTTCTGATTTTTTAAGGCAAGCTATTGAAAACGTCAGAAAATTGGAGAAAGGAGTCTATGTAGTTGATTTGAGAGACTCATTTCATTATTGGACTCACCAAACCACTTACAGTGTTTCAGGTACAAAATGACTGTTTCTCGCTGAGAAAATGCCAAAAAGCGGATTTCTGTCATAACATTGATTTACCTTCTGATTTTTTAAGGCAAGCTATTGAAAACGTTAGAAAATTGGAGAAAGGAGTCTATGTAGTTGATTTGAGAGACTCATTTCATTATTGGACTCACCAAACCACTTACAGTGTTTCAGGTACAAAATGACTGTTTCTCGCTGAGAAAATGCCAAAAAGCGGATTTGATGATGATGATAAACTTTATTCCAGACCCAAGGGTCCATAAAATACATACAAAAACACACATTACATTACAGACATTACAGAGGTGTACAGTTCCAGACTGTTTTCATTAATAAAAAACATATAAGCATTGTCTCCAGTGTTTCCAAAAACATGATGTAAGCCTTGTATCGCTTAGTGTGATGTCTGTCAAGGCCCTGATTAATTCATTATGAGACTCCACGAGTCTACACATGAATTTATACATAAAATTCCTCAGAACAGCATGAAAGGTTGGCACATTACTAGTCACAAATACCTCACTTGCACTAGTCCATCTTGGGAGCCCCATAAACATTCTGAAGGCATCATTATATGCCACCTGAAGTTTCTTCATTTTAGCACAGCTATAGCGGCACCACAAATGGGCTGTATATAATGGAGTACAATATGTTTTAAAAAGTGCAATCTTTACATCATTTGTACACATATGAAACTTTCTAGATAACATATTGGCTTGTCCGTATAACTTGCCACACTGGCGCTGCACATCATCATCATCACATAAATCATCACTGATGATGTGACCCAGATATTTAAACTTTTTAACCACCTCCAACACTTCACCAGCCAAAAAGAAGGAGGGAAAGGTGAGCTTCTGATCATCCTTAGTTCTTGTGATCATTACTACACTCTTTTTAGAGTTAAACTTTATATCAAATTCCAAGCCATATGCTGAACAGATCCTAAGTAGCTGCTGTAAGCCAGCACTACAAGGAGACAGTACAACTAAATCATCTGCATACATCATATGGTTAATAAGGTTGTCCCCCACCATACATCCAGTTTTACACTCTTTTAACCGTATAGAAAGTTCATCCATATATACATTGAACAGTAGGGGCGACAAAATTCCTCCCTGGCGCACGCCATTTGTCACCGAAAAAGGAGTGGACGTACTCGTTCCCCACTTTGCCTGCATATTCTGGTGTGAATCCCAAAACTTTAGGATTCTGATAAGATATAAAGGGACACCACGCTCCTGTAGCTTTAAAAACAATTTACCGTGATTAATGCGATCGAACGCCTGAGAGGCATCCAAGAAACACATAAATATGGTACTGTTACGGCTTCTGTACTGACTGACAATTTCCTTAAGCGAATATATACATAGGTCAGTGCCAAGCTTTTTCTTGAAACCAAATTGGTTGTCAGTAGTTGTTATATATTCATTCAATCTTTCCATCAGAATACCTTCCAGTACCTTGGACATAATACTTGCTAGTGCAATGGGTCTATAGTTATTAATGCTTGTTAGTTTACCAGTTTTGTTTTTAACTACTGGTACTAACAAAACAGCAAGCATAGATTCAGGCAGTATGCCATGCATCAATAATCCAGAGAAACACATAGCAAGTAACACTGAGAGTCTGTGGCTGGCATGCCTCAAATGTTCTGATGATATCTGATCCTGTCCACAGGCTTTGTTCACAGACAGTTTCTCTATGAGATTGCTCACTTCATCAGGTCTGATAGTCATACCATCACTATGAGTAACCTCACCTATATTAAAAACATCACTTGTGACACAATTAAAAATATTTGCATAGTGGCTCCTCCAGAGCTCAGCAATATTTTCAGACCCAGTTGTGCCATCTATACTGGAGGGCATTGGCATTTTACTGTTATTAACCACCTTTACTTCTTTCCAGAAATCAAACACATTATTTTTCTGTAGCTTTTTTGCCATGGAATTAGCCCTCACGGCCTGCTCATTTCGTTTTATATAACGCAAAGCATATTTAAACCTGGCATTTGCATGTTTCTTCAGGTCACACTCAGGGCCATTTCTAGGCTTCCCTGCTAGGGTCCAACATTTAAAAGCATCTTTAGCCTCTACATAAAGCTTGTGAACATGACCATTCCAACCCGGTCGGAGGTTATGACGCTTTATCTTTTTTCTTTTAAAAGGTTTGCAACCATTAATTAAACATTTTACTATGTGGTCATACATTTCACACAGGTCACTGTGGTGGCGAACCTCTTTACAGTTAATATTTCCACAGGCAATTGCAATGACTGGCAAATCAATTACACTTAAGAAAACATCTGTCAGTGATCTATACTGTGTTAATTCCTCTACAGTTAGAGATGCCCAGTTAATCTTATCACTGCCTATCGGACCACCAGGGTTGTCCAGCTCTGGTAGGCCCTTAACATTAATAGTCATGACTATAGGCATGTGATCGGCTGTGGCCAAATCATACAGGATCTCACACTTATCAATGCTGTCATGAGCATCAGCTGTGGATACACAGTGATCCAGCCAGGATGTTGTGTGCCACGCTTCACTGACATATGTATAACTGCCTACTGGCAGCAGCACCTTGCTAGACAGAGTAACCTTGTTATCTTTACAGAATTGCAATAGATGTTTACCAAACATAGAACTACTATCTGAGATGTCAGCATTATAGTCACCCATGACAAATATACATGTATACTCATTTTCTTTAATATAGGCACTGATAAATGCTAGCCTATTCAGATATTCGTCCTCATTACTGTGGCATTCGTACGGTGTGTACACATTTAAAATAATAAAGACCTTATTATTGTGCTCAACTTTGATGCCAATACACCAGCCCACTTCCAGCCTGACCACACTGACGAGTGAGTCCAGCTTTTTATGCCATAAAATGGCCACTCCACCCGGGATCCTGCCACGCACAATCCGAGTACTTAAATCTGGATTTCTGTCATAACATTGATTTACCTTCTGATTTTTCAAGGCAAGCTATTGAAAACGTCAGAAAATTGGAGAAAGGAGTCTATGTAGTTGATTTGAGAGACTAATTTCATTATTGGACTCACCAAACCACTTACAGTGTTTCAGGTACAAAATGACTGTTTCTCGCTGAGAAAATGCCAAAAAGCGGATTTCTGTCATAACATTGTTTTACCTTCTGATTTTTTAAGGCAAGCTATTGAAAACGTCAGAAAATTGGAGAAAGGAGTCTATGTAGTTGATTTGAGAGACTCATTTCATTATTGGACTCACCAAGGACTCACTCAGGTTCAAAATGACTGTTTCTCGCTGAGAAACTGCCAAAAAGCGGATTTCTGTACTAACATTGTTTCAAGTGTCTGAGAGAGCTTAGCAAGGGGCCTCGCATTGACCATTACTTCCTTAGAGGTAGGGCAAATCAGTCGAGTGAAGCCCAGTGGCAGGATATTCACCACAGTCCACAGGGTATCAGAACCCCAGACGAAGCTCAATCAAGCACAGATCCATTTATGAACATCAGCCCAGAGCCCATCCAGCCACAGACAGCAGTAGAGCAGAGGCTGACTGGACGAAAACCTCAAATCTTGTGGCCTAAATCCTGTCAGAAAAAGGAGTGGGAAACCACAGACACAGACCTCGTCCACCTTTTAGAAGATCTGAAAGGGGGTGTGGAGAAAAAACTGGACAAGATCGGAGAGACCATTTATAGCTATGGAGCAGAGAGATTTGGTGTGAAACGTGAGAACTTGCAGACACAGAAGGAACCATCTGCTCATCTCAAGTCCAGGAGACAACAAGAGATTCAGAGACTCGTGAAAGAAAGGAGGTGCCTGAGGAAACAATGGAAGAAGGCCACGGAAGTGGAAAGGAAAGGCCTTGGGGCACTACAGGGCGACATCAAGCAGCGTCTGGCAGCACTGCGAAGAGCAGAATGCCTGAGAAGGCAACATAAGAAGAGAGAGCGAACGAGGACTGCCTTCTACAGAGATCCCTATAAATTTGTTAAGGACCTCTTTGTCAGGGAGAAATCTGGGACCCTCAAAGTACCCATAAGAGAACTGGAAGAACATCTTCGGAAGACCTACTCCGACAAACAGAGGCATGTGCCAGCCAGCATTCCGGAGGATATGCCACCCATCCAACCACCTGAGCACCAGATGGAAACAAGGTCCCCCACATGGAGCGAAGTTGAGAGCACAGTAAAACGGGCAAGAACAGCTTCAGCCCCAGGGCCCAACGGCATTCCATACAGGGTGTATAAGAACACGCCAGGCGTCTTGAAATACCTCTGGAAGCTTATGAAAGTGGCATGGGAAAAAGGAATGATACCAAAGGCATGGCGACGGGCAGGAGGGATCCTGATTCCCAAAGAGAAGAATTCCTCAACCATCGAGCAGTTTCGCCAGATCAGCCTTCTCAATGTGGAAGAAAAGATTTTCTTCAGTGTCGTGGCCCGTAGGCTCTCAGCATTCCTGCTGGCGAACAACTTTGTTGACACCTCAGTGCAAAAGGCAGGGATAAGTGGGTTCTCAGGTTGCTTGGAACACACAAATGTCATCTGGCACCAAGTACAGACGGCCAAGAAGGAGAAGAAAGACCTGCATGTGGTGTTTTTAGATCTTGCCAATGCCTTCGGGTCAGTGCCTCATGAGATCTTGTGGACAGCGTTCAACTTCTTTCAAGTGCCAGAGGGCATCACAAGTCTAGTCAAAGCCTACTTCCAGGATCTCCAATTCTGTGTTACAGCACAGGATAGTACAACTGCCTGGCAGCACCTTGAGATAGGCATTATGGCGGGCTGCACCATCTCGCCACTGGTGTTTACAATGGCAATGGAGCTACTTATTCGTGCATCACGATGGGTGGTTGGAGGAGAACGATTGAAGAGCGGGCTCCGTCTTCCCCCAATCAGGGCGTACATGGACGACATGACGACAATAACAACAACGGTCGCATGTACCAAACGTCTGCTGGAGAAACTCCGGGGAAACATCAAATGGGCACGAATGGAGATTAAACCCAGCAAATCCCGTAGCATCTCCATTGTCAAAGGTAAGCTCACCAATGCAAGGTTCTATGTGGACGACCAGCCAATCCCAACAGTTCTGGAGAAGCCTATCAAAAGCCTTGGCCGATGGTATAGCGCAGAACTTAAAGACTCTGAGCAGGTGGAACAACTCAGGCAGGATACAATCAGCGGCCTCAAGCAGATTAACAACACTGCTCTCCCTGGAAAATTGAAGCTATGGTGCTTTCAGTTTGGGCTGCTACCTCGCCTCATGTGGACAATTTCCATCTATGATGTCACCTTATCTCATGTCAATCGGCTTGAGAGACTGGTGAATGCCCAAGTGAGGAAGTGGCTTGGACTGCCGAGATGCCTTTCCAGCATAGGCCTGTATGGCAATGGAGCGCTCTCCCTTCCAATCTCAAGCCTGGTGGAGGAGTACAAATGTGCCAAAACAAGGGTGGAAATGACTCTTACAGAATCCCAGGACCCATGCGTCAGAGATGCGGCTCCAAACCTGGCAACAGGGAGGAAATGGAAACCATCTGCAGCAGTAGCAGTGGCAAAGACCACCCTCAGACACCGGGATATAGTGGGACGAGTCCAACATGGCAGAGGGGGTCTTGGCCTGGAAGCAACAACACCCGCTTGGCAAAAGGCTACTCCGTCTGAACAGCGACACATGGTGGTTGAGGAGGTGCGCAACCAGGAGGAGGCAGCCAGGTGTGCTAAGGCAGTATCCCAAGCCCAGCAAGGACGCTGGATGAGGTGGGAGGGTGTGGAGAGGAGGAAAATCACGTGGAATGAGATGTGGAGCATGGAGGCTAATAGGCTCAGCTTCATCATCAGAGCCACTTATGATGTCCTGCCCTCTCCAACCAACCTACATCTCTGGTATGGAGAGGACCCAGCCTGCCTGCAGTGTGCAGCCCCAGCAACCCTCAAACACATCTTGGTGGGTTGCAAGACCAGCCTGACTCAAGGAAGATACACCTGGCGCCATAACCAAGTGTTGAAGTGCTTGGCTGCCGAACTTGAGGACAAGAGGGTCACCATCAATGCCATGCCTTTCAAACCCCAGACCACCCTCCCACGGAAGACAACATTTGTCCGACAAGGGGAGAAACGGAGAACCAAGCCATCACCTCCAAACTCAGGCCCACTGGACACAGCCCGGGATTGGGAAATGCGGGTAGACCTCAGCCAGAGGCTCACTTTCCCGCCAGAAATCGCAGCAACCAACCTGCGCCCAGATTTGGTCCTCTGGTCCAAGTCCTGCCGGCGTGTCTTCATTGTGGAGCTGACTGTCCCGTGGGAGGATAACATCGACGAAGCATTCGAAAGAAAAAGGCTGCGTTATGCTAACCTAGCAGCTGATGCTGAGGCGCGGGGATGGAACGTAAAGGTGTGGCCAGTGGAGGTTGGCTGCCGAGGCTTTGTAGCCAGGTCCACCACACGGCTCCTGAAGGAAGTTGGGATCAGAGTACAGGCCCAGCGGAAGGCAATAAAAGAACTTGCCAAAGCAGCCGAACGGAGCAGTCACTGGCTGTGGCTGAAACGGAGGGATGCAACATGGGCTGTTTGATGACCACGGGGTGCCACCATATGACACACACCCAGGTCTGATCAGCCTGTGGCAGGCCAACCTTGGAAGAGGGTGTATTGTGTTAAGAGGCCGAAACACCTGATGAAGACAAGGCACACAACTGATGACGTGTAGATTTGGTGGTGCCCCGCGATCCTGTCCAAACTCCACCCGACAGTCATGTCCGATAGGAGTTATCGTGCTGATATATTTTAGGGATATTAACAGCTAGTCCTATTAAGAATCCTACCTTCTGATTTTTTAAGGCAAGCTATTGAAAACGTCAGAAAATTGGAGAAAGGAGTCTATGTAGTTGATTTGAGAGACTCATTTCATTATTGGACTCACCAAACCACTTACAGTGTTTCAGGTACAAAATGACTGTTTCTCGCTGAGAAAATGCCAAAAAGCGGATTTCTGTCATAACATTGATTTACCTTCTGAATTTTTAAGGCAAGCTATTGAAAACGTCAGAAAATTGGAGAAAAGAGTCTATGTAGTTTTATTTGAGAGACTCATTTCATTATTGGACTCACCAAACCACTTACAGTGTTTCAGGTACAAAATGACTGTTTCTCGCTGAGAAAATGCCAAAAAGCGGATTTCTGTCATAACATTGATTTACCTTCTGATTTTTTAAGGCAAGCTATTGAAAACGTCCGAAAATTGGAGAAAGGAGTCTATGTAGTTGATTTGAGGGACTCATTTCATTATTGGACTCACCAAACCGCTTACAGTGTTTCAGGTACAAAATGACTGTTTCTCGCTGAGAAAATGCCAAAAAGCGGATTTCTGTAATAACATTGTTTTACCTTCTAAATTTTTAAGGCAAGCTATTGAAAACGTCAGAAAATTGGAGAAAGGAGTCTATGTAGTTGATTTGAGAGACTAATTTCATTATTGGACTCACCAAACCACTTACAGAGTTTCAGGTACAAAATGACTGTTTCTCGCTGAGAAACTGCCAAAAAGCGGATTTCTGTCATAACATTGATTTACCTTCTGATTTTTTAAGGCAAGCTATTGAAAACGTCAGAAAATTGGAGAAAAGAGTCTATGTAGTTTTATTTGAGAGACTCATTTCATTATTGGACTCACCAAACCACTTACAGTGTTTCAGGTACAAAATGACTGTTTCTCGCTGAGAAAATGCCAAAAAGCGGATTTCTGTCATAACATTGATTCACCTTCTGATTTTTTAAGGCAAGCTATTGAAAACGTCAGAAAATTGGAGAAAGGAGTCTATGTAGTTGATTTGAGAGACTCATTTCATTATTGGACTCACCAAACCACTTACAGTGTTTCAGGTACAAAATGACTGTTTCTCGCTGAGAAAATGCCAAAAAGCGGATTTCTGTCATAACATTGATTTACCTTCTGAATTTTTAAGGCAAGCTATTGAAAACGTCAGAAAATTGGAGAAAAGAGTCTATGTAGTTTTATTTGAGAGACTCATTTCATTATTGGACTCACCAAACCACTTACAGTGTTTCAGGTACAAAATGACTGTTTCTCGCTGAGAAAATGCCAAAAAGCGGATTTCTGTCATAACATTGATTTACCTTCTGATTTTTTAAGGCAAGCTATTGAAAACGTCCGAAAATTGGAGAAAGGAGTCTATGTAGTTGATTTGAGGGACTCATTTCATTATTGGACTCACCAAACCGCTTACAGTGTTTCAGGTACAAAATGACTGTTTCTCGCTGAGAAAATGCCAAAAAGCGGATTTCTGTAATAACATTGTTTTACTTTCTGAATTTTTAAGGCAACCTATTGAAAACGTCAGAAAATTGGAGAAAGGAGTCTATGTAGTTGATTTGAGAGACTCATTTCATTATTGGACTCACCAAACCACTTACAATGTTTCAGGTACAAAATGACTGTTTCTCGCTGAGAAACTGCCAAAAAGCGGATTTCTGTCATAACATTGATTTACCTTCTGATTTTTTAAGGCAAGCTATTGAAAACGTCAGAAAATTGGAGAAATGAGTCTATGTAGTTGATTTGAGAGACTCATTTCATTATTGGACTCACCAAACCACTTACATTGTTTCAGGTACAAAATGACTGTTTCTCGCTGAGAAAATGCCAAAAAGCGGATTTCTGTCATAACATTGATTTACCTTCTGAATTTTTAAGGCAAGCTATTGAAAACGTCAGAAAATTGGAGAAAAGAGTCTATGTAGTTTTATTTGAGAGACTCATTTCATTATTGGACTCACCAAACCACTTACAGTGTTTCAGGTACAAAATGACTGTTTCTCGCTGAGAAAATGCCAAAAAGCGGATTTCTGTCATAACATTGATTTACCTTCTGATTTTTTAAGGCAAGCTATTGAAAACGTCCGAAAATTGGAGAAAGGAGTCTATGTAGTTGATTTGAGGGACTCATTTCATTATTGGACTCACCAAACCGCTTACAGTGTTTCAGGTACAAAATGACTGTTTCTCGCTGAGAAAATGCCAAAAAGCGGATTTCTGTAATAACATTGTTTTACCTTCTGAATTTTTAAGGCAAGCTATTGAAAACGTCAGAAAATTGGAGAAAGGAGTCTATGTAGTTGATTTGAGAGACTAATTTCATTATTGGACTCACCAAACCACTTACAGTGTTTCAGGTACAAAATGACTGTTTCTCGCTGAGAAACTGCCAAAAAGCGGATTTCTGTCATAACATTGATTTACCTTCTGATTTTTTAAGGCAAGCTATTGAAAACGTCAGAAAATTGGAGAAAAGAGTCTATGTAGTTTTATTTGAGAGACTCATTTCATTATTGGACTCACCAAACCACTTACAGTGTTTCAGGTACAAAATGACTGTTTCTCGCTGAGAAAATGCCAAAAAGCGGATTTCTGTCATAACATTGATTTACCTTCTGATTTTTTAAGGCAAGCTATTGAAAACGTCCGAAAATTGGAGAAAGGAGTCTATGTAGTTGATTTGAGGGACTCATTTCATTATTGGACTCACCAAACCGCTTACAGTGTTTCAGGTACAAAATGACTGTTTCTCGCTGAGAAAATGCCAAAAAGCGGATTTCTGTAATAACATTGTTTTACTTTCTGAATTTTTAAGGCAACCTATTGAAAACGTCAGAAAATTGGAGAAAGGAGTCTATGTAGTTGATTTGAGAGACTCATTTCATTATTGGACTCACCAAACCACTTACAATGTTTCAGGTACAAAATGACTGTTTCTCGCTGAGAAACTGCCAAAAAGCGGATTTCTGTCATAACATTGATTTACCTTCTGATTTTTTAAGGCAAGCTATTGAAAACGTCAGAAAATTGGAGAAATGAGTCTATGTAGTTGATTTGAGAGACTCATTTCATTATTGGACTCACCAAACCACTTACATTGTTTCAGGTACAAAATGACTGTTTCTCGCTGAGAAAATGCCAAAAAGCGGATTTCTGTCATAACATTGATTTACCTTCTGAATTTTTAAGGCAAGCTATTGAAAACGTCAGAAAATTGGAGAAAAGAGTCTATGTAGTTTTATTTGAGAGACTCATTTCATTATTGGACTCACCAAACCACTTACAGTGTTTCAGGTACAAAATGACTGTTTCTCGCTGAGAAAATGCCAAAAAGCGGATTTCTGTCATAACATTGATTTACCTTCTGATTTTTTAAGGCAAGCTATTGAAAACGTCCGAAAATTGGAGAAAGGAGTCTATGTAGTTGATTTGAGGGACTCATTTCATTATTGGACTCACCAAACCGCTTACAGTGTTTCAGGTACAAAATGACTGTTTCTCGCTGAGAAAATGCCAAAAAGCGGATTTCTGTAATAACATTGTTTTACCTTCTGAATTTTTAAGGCAAGCTATTGAAAACGTCAGAAAATTGGAGAAAGGAGTCTATGTAGTTGATTTGAGAGACTAATTTCATTATTGGACTCACCAAACCACTTACAGTGTTTCAGGTACAAAATGACTGTTTCTCGCTGAGAAACTGCCAAAAAGCGGATTTCTGTCATAACATTGATTTACCTTCTGATTTTTTAAGGCAAGCTATTGAAAACGTCAGAAAATTGGAGAAAAGAGTCTATGTAGTTTTATTTGAGAGACTCATTTCATTATTGGACTCACCAAACCACTTACAGTGTTTCAGGTACAAAATGACTGTTTCTCGCTGAGAAAATGCCAAAAAGCGGATTTCTGTCATAACATTGATTCACCTTCTGATTTTTTAAGGCAAGCTATTGAAAACGTCAGAAAATTGGAGAAAGGAGTCTATGTAGTTGATTTGAGAGACTCATTTCATTATTGGACTCACCAAACCACTTACAGTGTTTCAGGTACAAAATGACTGTTTCTCGCTGAGAAAATGCCAAAAAGCGGATTTCTGTCATAACATTGATTTACCTTCTGAATTTTTAAGGCAAGCTATTGAAAACGTCAGAAAATTGGAGAAAAGAGTCTATGTAGTTTTATTTGAGAGACTCATTTCATTATTGGACTCACCAAACCACTTACAGTGTTTCAGGTACAAAATGACTGTTTCTCGCTGAGAAAATGCCAAAAAGCGGATTTCTGTCATAACATTGATTTACCTTCTGATTTTTTAAGGCAAGCTATTGAAAACGTCCGAAAATTGGAGAAAGGAGTCTATGTAGTTGATTTGAGGGACTCATTTCATTATTGGACTCACCAAACCGCTTACAGTGTTTCAGGTACAAAATGACTGTTTCTCGCTGAGAAAATGCCAAAAAGCGGATTTCTGTAATAACATTGTTTTACTTTCTGAATTTTTAAGGCAACCTATTGAAAACGTCAGAAAATTGGAGAAAGGAGTCTATGTAGTTGATTTGAGAGACTCATTTCATTATTGGACTCACCAAACCACTTACAATGTTTCAGGTACAAAATGACTGTTTCTCGCTGAGAAACTGCCAAAAAGCGGATTTCTGTCATAACATTGATTTACCTTCTGATTTTTTAAGGCAAGCTATTGAAAACGTCAGAAAATTGGAGAAATGAGTCTATGTAGTTGATTTGAGAGACTCATTTCATTATTGGACTCACCAAACCACTTACAGTGTTTCAGGTACAAAATGACTGTTTCTCGCTGAGAAAATGCCAAAAAGCGGATTTCTGTCATAACATTGATTTACCTTCTGATTTTTCAAGGCAAGCTATTGAAAACGTCAGAAAATTGGAGAAAGGAGTCTATGTAGTTGATTTGAGAGACTCATTTCATTATTGGACTCACCAAACCACTTACAGTGTTTCAGGTACAAAATGACTGTTTCTCGCTGAGAAAATGCCAAAAAGCGGATTTCTGTCATAACATTGATTTACCTTCTGATTTTTTAAGGCAAGCTATTGAAAACGTCAGAAAATTGGAGAAAGGAGTCTATGTAGTTGATTTGAGAGACTCATTTCATTATTGGACTCACCAAACCACTTACAGTGTTTCAGGTACAAAATGACTGTTTCTCGCTGAGAAAATGCCAAAAAGCGGATTTCTGTCATAACATTGATTTACCTTCTGATTTTTTAAGGCAAGCTATTGAAAACGTCCGAAAATTGGAGAAAGGAGTCTATGTAGTTGATTTGAGGGACTCATTTCATTATTGGACTCACCAAACCGCTTACAGTGTTTCAGGTACAAAATGACTGTTTCTCGCTGAGAAAATGCCAAAAAGCGGATTTCTGTAATAACATTGTTTTACTTTCTGAATTTTTAAGGCAACCTATTGAAAACGTCAGAAAATTGGAGAAAGGAGTCTATGTAGTTGATTTGAGAGACTCATTTCATTATTGGACTCACCAAACCACTTACAATGTTTCAGGTACAAAATGACTGTTTCTCGCTGAGAAACTGCCAAAAAGCGGATTTCTGTCATAACATTGATTTACCTTCTGATTTTTTAAGGCAAGCTATTGAAAACGTCAGAAAATTGGAGAAATGAGTCTATGTAGTTGATTTGAGGGACTCATTTCATTATTGGACTCACCAAACCACTTACAGTGTTTCAGGTACAAAATGACTGTTTCTCGCTGAGAAAATGCCAAAAAGCGGATTTCTGTCATAACATTGATTTACCTTCTGATTTTTCAAGGCAAGCTATTGAAAACGTCAGAAAATTGGAGAAAGGAGTCTATGTAGTTGATTTGAGAGACTCATTTCATTATTGGACTCACCAAACCACTTACAGTGTTTCAGGTACAAAATGACTGTTTCTCGCTGAGAAAATGCCAAAAAGCGGATTTCTGTCATAACATTGATTTACCTTCTGATTTTTTAAGGCAAGCTATTGAAAACGTCAGAAAATTGGAGAAAGGAGTCTATGTAGTTGATTTGAGAGACTCATTTCATTATTGGACTCACCAAACCACTTACAGTGTTTCAGGTACAAAATGACTGTTTCTCGCTGAGAAAATGCCAAAAAGCGGATTTCTGTCATAACATTGATTTACCTTCTGAATTTTTAAGGCAAGCTATTGAAAACGTCAGAAAATTGGAGAAAAGAGTCTATGTAGTTTTATTTGAGAGACTCATTTCATTATTGGACTCACCAAACCACTTACAGTGTTTCAGGTACAAAATGACTGTTTCTCGCTGAGAAAATGCCAAAAAGCGGATTTCTGTCATAACATTGATTTACCTTCTGATTTTTTAAGGCAAGCTATTGAAAACGTCCGAAAATTGGAGAAAGGAGTCTATGTAGTTGATTTGAGGGACTCATTTCACTATTGGACTCACCAAACCACTTACAGTGTTTCAGGTACAAAATGACTGTTTCTCGCTGAGAAAATGCCAAAAAGCGGATTTCTGTCATAACATTGATTTACCTTCTGATTTTTCAAGGCAAGCTATTGAAAACGTCAGAAAATTGGAGAAGGGAGTCTATGTAGTTGATTTGAGAGACTCATTTCATTATTGGACTCACCAAACCACTTACAGTGTTTCAGGTACAAAATGACTGTTTCTCGCTGAGAAAATGCCAAAAAGCGGATTTCTGTCATAACATTGATTTACCTTCTGATTTTTTAAGGCAAGCTATTGAAAACGTCAGAAAATTGGAGAAAGGAGTCTATGTAGTTGATTTGAGAGACTCATTTCATTATTGGACTCACCAAACCACTTACAGTGTTTCAGGTACAAAATGACTGTTTCTCGCTGAGAAAATGCCAAAAAGCGGATTTCTGTCATAACATTGATTTACCTTCTGAATTTTTAAGGCAAGCTATTGAAAACGTCAGAAAATTGGAGAAAAGAGTCTATGTAGTTTTATTTGAGAGACTCATTTCATTATTGGACTCACCAAACCACTTACAGTGTTTCAGGTACAAAATGACTGTTTCTCGCTGAGAAAATGCCAAAAAGCGGATTTCTGTCATAACATTGATTTACCTTCTGATTTTTTAAGGCAAGCTATTGAAAACGTCCGAAAATTGGAGAAAGGAGTCTATGTAGTTGATTTGAGGGACTCATTTCATTATTGGACTCACCAAACCGCTTACAGTGTTTCAGGTACAAAATGACTGTTTCTCGCTGAGAAAATGCCAAAAAGCGGATTTCTGTAATAACATTGTTTTACCTTCTGAATTTTTAAGGCAACCTATTGAAAACGTCAGAAAATTGGAGAAAGGAGTCTATGTAGTTGATTTGAGAGACTCATTTCATTATTGGACTCACCAAACCACTTACAATGTTTCAGGTACAAAATGACTGTTTCTCGCTGAGAAAATGCCAAAAAGCGGATTTCTGTCATAACATTGATTTACCTTCTGATTTTTTAAGGCAAGCTATTGAAAACGTCAGAAAATTGGAGAAATGAGTCTATGTAGTTGATTTGAGAGACTCATTTCATTATTGGACTCACCAAACCACTTACAGTGTTTCAGGTACAAAATGACTGTTTCTCGCTGAGAAAATGCCAAAAAGCGGATTTCTGTCATAACATTGATTTACCTTCTGATTTTTCAAGGCAAGCTATTGAAAACGTCAGAAAATTGGAGAAAGGAGTCTATGTAGTTGATTTGAGAGACTCATTTCATTATTGGACTCACCAAACCACTTACAGTGTTTCAGGTACAAAATGACTGTTTCTCGCTGAGAAAATGCCAAAAAGCGGATTTCTGTCATAACATTGATTTACCTTCTGATTTTTTAAGGCAAGCTATTGAAAACGTCAGAAAATTGGAGAAAGGAGTCTATGTAGTTGATTTGAGAGACTCATTTCATTATTGGACTCACCAAACCACTTACAGTGTTTCAGGTACAAAATGACTGTTTCTCGCTGAGAAAATGCCAAAAAGCGGATTTCTGTCATAACATTGATTTACCTTCTGAATTTTTAAGGCAAGCTATTGAAAACGTCAGAAAATTGGAGAAAAGAGTCTATGTAGTTTTATTTGAGAGACTCATTTCATTATTGGACTCACCAAACCACTTACAGTGTTTCAGGTACAAAATGACTGTTTCTCGCTGAGAAAATGCCAAAAAGCGGATTTCTGTCATAACATTGATTTACCTTCTGATTTTTTAAGGCAAGCTATTGAAAACGTCAGAAAATTGGAGAAAGGAGTCTATGTAGTTGATTTGAGGGACTCATTTCATTATTGGACTCACCAAACCACTTACAGTGTTTCAGGTACAAAATGACTGTTTCTCGCTGAGAAACTGCCAAAAAGCGGATTTCTGTCATAACATTGATTTACCTTCTGATTTTTCAAGGCAAGTTATTGAAAACGTCAGAAAATTGGAGAAAGGAGTCTATGTAGTTGATTTGAGAGACTCATTTCACTATTGGACTCACCAAACCACTTACAGTGTTTCAGGTACAAAATGACTGTTTCTCGCTGAGAAAATGCCAAAAAGCGGATTTCTGTCATAACATTGATTTACCTTCTGAATTTTTAAGGCAAGCTATTGAAAACGTCAGAAAATTGGAGAAAAGAGTCTATGTAGTTTTATTTGAGAGACTCATTTCATTATTGGACTCACCAAACCACTTACAGTGTTTCAGGTACAAAATGACTGTTTCTCGCTGAGAAAATGCCAAAAAACGGATTTCTGTCATAACATTGATTTACCTTCTGATTTTTTAAGGCAAGCTATTGAAAACGTCCGAAAATTGGAGAAAGGAGTCTATGTAGTTGATTTGAGGGACTCATTTCATTATTGGACTCACCAAACCGCTTACAGTGTTTCAGGTACAAAATGACTGTTTCTCGCTGAGAAAATGCCAAAAAGCGGATTTCTGTAATAACATTGTTTTACCTTCTGAATTTTTAAGGCAACCTATTGAAAACGTCAGAAAATTGGAGAAAGGAGTCTATGTAGTTGATTTGAGAGACTCATTTCATTATTGGACTCACCAAACCACTTACAATGTTTCAGGTACAAAATGACTGTTTCTCGCTGAGAAACTGCCAAAAAGCGGATTTCTGTCATAACATTGATTCACCTTCTGATTTTTTAAGGCAAGCTATTGAAAACGTCAGAAAATTGGAGAAATGAGTCTATGTAGTTGATTTGAGAGACTCATTTCATTATTGGACTCACCAAACCACTTACAGTGTTTCAGGTACAAAATGACTGTTTCTCGCTGAGAAACTGCCAAAAAGCGGATTTCTGTCATAACATTGATTTACCTTCTGATTTTTCAAGGCAAGCTATTGAAAACGTCAGAAAATTGGAGAAAGGAGTCTATGTAGTTGATTTGAGAGACTCATTTCACTATTGGACTCACCAAACCACTTACAGTGTTTCAGGTACAAAATGACTGTTTCTCGCTGAGAAAATGCCAAAAAGCGGATTTCTGTCATAACATTGATTTACCTTCTGATTTTTCAAGGCAAGCTATTGAAAACGTCAGAAAATTGGAGAAGGGAGTCTATGTAGTTGATTTGAGAGACTCATTTCATTATTGGACTCACCAAACCACTTACAGTGTTTCAGGTACAAAATGACTGTTTCTCGCTGAGAAAATGCCAAAAAGCGGATTTCTGTCATAACATTGATTTACCTTCTGATTTTTTAAGGCAAGCTATTGAAAACGTCAGAAAATTGGAGAAAGGAGTCTATGTAGTTGATTTGAGAGACTCATTTCATTATTGGACTCACCAAACCACTTACAGTGTTTCAGGTACAAAATGACTGTTTCTCGCTGAGAAAATGCCAAAAAGCGGATTTCTGTCATAACATTGATTTACCTTCTGAATTTTTAAGGCAAGCTATTGAAAACGTCAGAAAATTGGAGAAAAGAGTCTATGTAGTTTTATTTGAGAGACTCATTTCATTATTGGACTCACCAAACCACTTACAGTGTTTCAGGTACAAAATGACTGTTTCTCGCTGAGAAAATGCCAAAAAGCGGATTTCTGTCATAACATTGATTTACCTTCTGATTTTTTAAGGCAAGCTATTGAAAACGTCCGAAAATTGGAGAAAGGAGTCTATGTAGTTGATTTGAGGGACTCATTTCATTATTGGACTCACCAAACCACTTACAGTGTTTCAGGTACAAAATGACTGTTTCTCGCTGAGAAAATGCCAAAAAGCGGATTTCTGTAATAACATTGTTTTACCTTCTGAATTTTTAAGGCAACCTATTGAAAACGTCAGAAAATTGGAGAAAGGAGTCTATGTAGTTGATTTGAGAGACTCATTTCATTATTGGACTCACCAAACCACTTACAATGTTTCAGGTACAAAATGACTGTTTCTCGCTGAGAAACTGCCAAAAAGCGGATTTCTGTCATAACATTGATTTACCTTCTGATTTTTTAAGGCAAGCTATTGAAAACGTCAGAAAATTGGAGAAAGGAGTCTATGTAGTTGATTTGAGAGACTCATTTCATTATTGGACTCACCAAACCACTTACAGTGTTTCAGGTACAAAATGACTGTTTCTCGCTGAGAAAATGCCAAAAAGCGGATTTCTGTCATAACATTGATTTACCTTCTGATTTTTTAAGGCAAGCTATTGAAAACGTTAGAAAATTGGAGAAAGGAGTCTATGTAGTTGATTTGAGGGACTCATTTAATTATTGGACTCACCAAACCACTTACAGTGTTTCAGGTACAAAATGACCGTTTCTCGCTGAGAAAATGCCAAAAAGCGGATTTCTGTAATAACATTGTTTTACTTTCTGATTTTTTAAGGCAAGCTAGTGAAAACGTCAGAAAATTGGAGAAAGGAGTCTATGTAGTTGATTTGAGAGACTCATTTCATTATTGGACTCACCAAACCACTTACAGTGTTTCAGGTACAAAATGACTGTTTCTCGCTGAGAAACTGCCAAAAAGCGGATTTCTGTAATAACATTGTTTTACCTTCTGATTTTTTAAGGCAAGCTATTGAAATGGTCAGAAAATTGGAGAAAGGAGTCTATGTAGTTGATTTGAGGGACTCATTTCATTATTGGACTCACCAAACCACTTACAGTGTTTCAGGTACAAAATGACCGTTTCTCGCTGAGAAAATGCCAAAAAGCGGATTTCTGTAATAACATTGTTTTACCTTCTGATTTTTTAGGGCAAGCTAGTGAAAACGTCAGAAAATTGGAGAAAGGAGTCTATGTAGTTGATTTGAGAGACTCATTTCATTATTGGACTCACCAAACCACTTACAGTGTTTCAGGTACAAAATGACCGTTTCTCGCTGAGAAAATGCCAAAAAGCGGATTTCTGTAATAACATTGTTTTACCTTCTGATTTTTTAAGGCAAGCTATTGAAAACGTCAGAAAATTGGAGAAATGAGTCTATGTAGTTGATTTGAGAGACTCATTTCATTATTGGACTCACCAAACCACTTACAGTGTTTCACGTACAAAATGACTGTTTCTCGCTGAGAAAATGCCAAAAAGCGGATTTCTGTCATAACATTCTGATTTCTTAAGGCAAGCTATTGAAAACGTCAGAAAATTGGAGAAAGGAGTCTATGTAGTTGATTTGAGAGACTCATTTCATTATTGGACTCACCAAACCACTTACAGTGTTTCAGGTACAAAATGACTGTTTCTCGCTGAGAAAATGCCAAAAAGCGGATTTCTGTAATAACATTGTTTTACCTTCTGATTTTTTAAGGCAAGCTATTGAAAACGTTAGAAAATTGGAGAAAGGAGTCTATGTAGTTGATTTGAGAGACTCATTTCATTATTGGACTCACCAAACCACTTACAGTGTTTCAGGTACAAAATGACTGTTTCTCGCTGAGAAAATGCCAAAAAGCTGATTTCTGTCATAACATTGATTTACCTTCTGATTTTTTAAGGCAAGCTATTGAAAACGTCAGAAAATTGGAGAAAGGAGTCTATGTAGTTGATTTGAGAGACTCATTTCATTATTGGACTCACCAAACCACTTACAGTGTTTCAGGTACAAAATGACTGTTTCTCGCTGAGAAAATGCCAAAAAGCGGATTTCTGTCATAACATTGATTTACCTTCTGATTTTTTAAGGCAAGCTATTGAAAACGTCAGAAAATTGGAGAAAGGAGTCTATGTAGTTGATTTGAGGGACTCATTTCATTATTGGACTCACCAAACCACTTACAGTGTTTCAGGTACAAAATGACTGTTTCTCGCTGAGAAAATGCCAAAAAGCGGATTTCTGTCATAACATTGTTTTACCTTCTGATTTTTTAAGGCAAGCTATTGAAAACGTCAGAAAATTGGAGAAAGGAGTCTATGTAGTTGATTTGAGAGACTCATTTCATTATTGGACTCACCAAACCACTTACAGTGTTTCAGGTACAAAATGACTGTTTCTCGCTGAGAAACTGCCAAAAAGCGGATTTCTGTCATAACATTGATTTACTTTCTGATTTTTTTAAGGCAAGCTATTGAAAACGTCAGAAAATTGGAGAAAGGAGTCTATGTAGTTGATTTGAGAGACTCATTTCATTATTGGACTCACCAAACCACTTACAGTGTTTCAGGTACAAAATGACTGTTTCTCGCTGAGAAAATGCCAAAAAGCGGATTTCTGTCATAACATTGATTTACCTTCTGATTTTTTAAGGCAAGCTATTGAAAACGTCAGAAAATTGGAGAAAGGAGTCTATGTAGTTGATTTGAGGGACTCATTTCATTATTGGACTCACCAAACCACTTACAGTGTTTCAGGTACAAAATGACCGTTTCTCGCTGAGAAAATGCCAAAAAGCGGATTTCTGTAATAACATTGTTTTACCTTCTGATTTTTTAGGGCAAGCTAGTGAAAACGTCAGAAAATTGGAGAAAGGAGTCTATGTAGTTGATTTGAGAGACTCATTTCATTATTGGACTCACCAAACCACTTACAGTGTTTCAGGTACAAAATGACCGTTTCTCGCTGAGAAAATGCCAAAAAGCGGATTTCTGTAATAACATTGTTTTACCTTCTGATTTTTTAAGGCAAGCTATTGAAAACGTCAGAAAATTGGAGAAATGAGTCTATGTAGTTGATTTGAGAGACTCATTTCATTATTGGACTCACCAAACCACTTACAGTGTTTCACGTACAAAATGACTGTTTCTCGCTGAGAAAATGCCAAAAAGCGGATTTCTGTCATAACATTCTGATTTCTTAAGGCAAGCTATTGAAAACGTCAGAAAATTGGAGAAAGGAGTCTATGTAGTTGATTTGAGAGACTCATTTCATTATTGGACTCACCAAACCACTTACAGTGTTTCAGGTACAAAATGACTGTTTCTCGCTGAGAAAATGCCAAAAAGCGGATTTCTGTAATAACATTGTTTTACCTTCTGATTTTTTAAGGCAAGCTATTGAAAACGTTAGAAAATTGGAGAAAGGAGTCTATGTAGTTGATTTGAGAGACTCATTTCATTATTGGACTCACCAAACCACTTACAGTGTTTCAGGTACAAAATGACTGTTTCTCGCTGAGAAAATGCCAAAAAGCTGATTTCTGTCATAACATTGATTTACCTTCTGATTTTTTAAGGCAAGCTATTGAAAACGTCAGAAAATTGGAGAAAGGAGTCTATGTAGTTGATTTGAGAGACTCATTTCATTATTGGACTCACCAAACCACTTACAGTGTTTCAGGTACAAAATGACTGTTTCTCGCTGAGAAAATGCCAAAAAGCGGATTTCTGTCATAACATTGATTTACCTTCTGATTTTTTAAGGCAAGCTATTGAAAACGTCAGAAAATTGGAGAAAGGAGTCTATGTAGTTGATTTGAGGGACTCATTTCATTATTGGACTCACCAAACCACTTACAGTGTTTCAGGTACAAAATGACTGTTTCTCGCTGAGAAAATGCCAAAAAGCGGATTTCTGTCATAACATTGTTTTACCTTCTGATTTTTTAAGGCAAGCTATTGAAAACGTCAGAAAATTGGAGAAAGGAGTCTATGTAGTTGATTTGAGAGACTAATTTCATTATTGGACTCACCAAACCACTTACAGTGTTTCAGGTACAAAATGACTGTTTCTCGCTGAGAAAATGCCAAAAAGCGGATTTCTGTCATAACATTGATTTACCTTCTGAATTTTTAAGGCAAGCTATTGAAAACGTCAGAAAATTGGAGAAAAGAGTCTATGTAGTTTTATTTGAGAGACTCATTTCATTATTGGACTCACCAAACCACTTACAGTGTTTCAGGTACAAAATGACTGTTTCTCGCTGAGAAAATGCCAAAAAGCGGATTTCTGTCATAACATTGATTTACCTTCTGATTTTTTAAGGCAAGCTATTGAAAACGTCCGAAAATTGGAGAAAGGAGTCTATGTAGTTGATTTGAGGGACTCATTTCATTATTGGACTCACCAAACCACTTACAGTGTTTCAGGTACAAAATGACTGTTTCTCGCTGAGAAAATGCCAAAAAGCGGATTTCTGTAATAACATTGTTTTACCTTCTGAATTTTTAAGGCAACCTATTGAAAACGTCAGAAAATTGGAGAAAGGAGTCTATGTAGTTGATTTGAGAGACTCATTTCATTATTGGACTCACCAAACCACTTACAATGTTTCAGGTACAAAATGACTGTTTCTCGCTGAGAAACTGCCAAAAAGCGGATTTCTGTCATAACATTGATTTACCTTCTGATTTTTTAAGGCAAGCTATTGAAAACGTCAGAAAATTGGAGAAAGGAGTCTATGTAGTTGATTTGAGAGACTCATTTCATTATTGGACTCACCAAACCACTTACAGTGTTTCAGGTACAAAATGACTGTTTCTCGCTGAGAAAATGCCAAAAAGCGGATTTCTGTCATAACATTGATTTACCTTCTGATTTTTTAAGGCAAGCTATTGAAAACGTTAGAAAATTGGAGAAAGGAGTCTATGTAGTTGATTTGAGGGACTCATTTAATTATTGGACTCACCAAACCACTTACAGTGTTTCAGGTACAAAATGACCGTTTCTCGCTGAGAAAATGCCAAAAAGCGGATTTCTGTAATAACATTGTTTTACTTTCTGATTTTTTAAGGCAAGCTAGTGAAAACGTCAGAAAATTGGAGAAAGGAGTCTATGTAGTTGATTTGAGAGACTCATTTCATTATTGGACTCACCAAACCACTTACAGTGTTTCAGGTACAAAATGACTGTTTCTCGCTGAGAAACTGCCAAAAAGCGGATTTCTGTAATAACATTGTTTTACCTTCTGATTTTTTAAGGCAAGCTATTGAAATGGTCAGAAAATTGGAGAAAGGAGTCTATGTAGTTGATTTGAGGGACTCATTTCATTATTGGACTCACCAAACCACTTACAGTGTTTCAGGTACAAAATGACCGTTTCTCGCTGAGAAAATGCCAAAAAGCGGATTTCTGTAATAACATTGTTTTACCTTCTGATTTTTTAGGGCAAGCTAGTGAAAACGTCAGAAAATTGGAGAAAGGAGTCTATGTAGTTGATTTGAGAGACTCATTTCATTATTGGACTCACCAAACCACTTACAGTGTTTCAGGTACAAAATGACCGTTTCTCGCTGAGAAAATGCCAAAAAGCGGATTTCTGTAATAACATTGTTTTACCTTCTGATTTTTTAAGGCAAGCTATTGAAAACGTCAGAAAATTGGAGAAATGAGTCTATGTAGTTGATTTGAGAGACTCATTTCATTATTGGACTCACCAAACCACTTACAGTGTTTCACGTACAAAATGACTGTTTCTCGCTGAGAAAATGCCAAAAAGCGGATTTCTGTCATAACATTCTGATTTCTTAAGGCAAGCTATTGAAAACGTCAGAAAATTGGAGAAAGGAGTCTATGTAGTTGATTTGAGAGACTCATTTCATTATTGGACTCACCAAACCACTTACAGTGTTTCAGGTACAAAATGACTGTTTCTCGCTGAGAAAATGCCAAAAAGCGGATTTCTGTAATAACATTGTTTTACCTTCTGATTTTTTAAGGCAAGCTATTGAAAACGTCAGAAAATTGGAGAAAGGAGTCTATGTAGTTGATTTGAGAGACTCATTTCATTATTGGACTCACCAAACCACTTACAGTGTTTCAGGTACAAAATGACTGTTTCTCGCTGAGAAAATGCCAAAAAGCGGATTTCTGTCATAACATTGATTTACCTTCTGATTTTTTAAGGCAAGCTATTGAAAACGTCAGAAAATTGGAGAAAGGAGTCTATGTAGTTGATTTGAGGGACTCATTTCATTATTGGACTCACCAAACCACTTACAGTGTTTCAGGTACAAAATGACTGTTTCTCGCTGAGAAAATGCCAAAAAGCGGATTTCTGTCATAACATTGTTTTACCTTCTGATTTTTTAAGGCAAGCTATTGAAAACGTCAGAAAATTGGAGAAAGGAGTCTATGTAGTTGATTTGAGAGACTCATTTCATTATTGGACTCACCAAACCACTTACAGTGTTTCAGGTACAAAATGACTGTTTCTCGCTGAGAAACTGCCAAAAAGCGGATTTCTGTCATAACATTGATTTACTTTCTGATTTTTTTAAGGCAAGCTATTGAAAACGTCAGAAAATTGGAGAAAGGAGTCTATGTAGTTGATTTGAGAGACTCATTTCATTATTGGACTCACCAAACCACTTACAGTGTTTCAGGTACAAAATGACTGTTTCTCGCTGAGAAAATGCCAAAAAGCGGATTTCTGTCATAACATTGATTTACCTTCTGATTTTTTAAGGCAAGCTATTGAAAACGTCAGAAAATTGGAGAAAGGAGTCTATGTAGTTGATTTGAGGGACTCATTTCATTATTGGACTCACCAAACCACTTACAGTGTTTCAGGTACAAAATGACCGTTTCTCGCTGAGAAAATGCCAAAAAGCGGATTTCTGTAATAACATTGTTTTACCTTCTGATTTTTTAGGGCAAGCTAGTGAAAACGTCAGAAAATTTGAGAAAGGAGTCTATGTAGTTGATTTGAGAGACTCATTTCATTATTGGACTCACCAAACCACTTACAGTGTTTCAGGTACAAAATGACCGTTTCTCGCTGAGAAAATGCCAAAAAGCGGATTTCTGTAATAACATTGTTTTACCTTCTGATTTTTTAAGGCAAGCTATTGAAAACGTCAGAAAATTGGAGAAATGAGTCTATGTAGTTGATTTGAGAGACTCATTTCATTATTGGACTCACCAAACCACTTACAGTGTTTCACGTACAAAATGACTGTTTCTCGCTGAGAAAATGCCAAAAAGCGGATTTCTGTCATAACATTCTGATTTCTTAAGGCAAGCTATTGAAAACGTCAGAAAATTGGAGAAAGGAGTCTATGTAGTTGATTTGAGAGACTCATTTCATTATTGGACTCACCAAACCACTTACAGTGTTTCAGGTACAAAATGACTGTTTCTCGCTGAGAAAATGCCAAAAAGCGGATTTCTGTAATAACATTGTTTTACCTTCTGATTTTTTAAGGCAAGCTATTGAAAACGTTAGAAAATTGGAGAAAGGAGTCTATGTAGTTGATTTGAGAGACTCATTTCATTATTGGACTCACCAAACCACTTACAGTGTTTCAGGTACAAAATGACTGTTTCTCGCTGAGAAAATGCCAAAAAGCTGATTTCTGTCATAACATTGATTTAGCTTCTGATTTTTTAAGGCAAGCTATTGAAAACGTCAGAAAATTGGAGAAAGGAGTCTATGTAGTTGATTTGAGAGACTCATTTCATTATTGGACTCACCAAACCACTTACAGTGTTTCAGGTACAAAATGACTGTTTCTCGCTGAGAAAATGCCAAAAAGCGGATTTCTGTCATAACATTGATTTACCTTCTGATTTTTTAAGGCAAGCTATTGAAAACGTCAGAAAATTGGAGAAAGGAGTCTATGTAGTTGATTTGAGGGACTCATTTCATTATTGGACTCACCAAACCACTTACAGTGTTTCAGGTACAAAATGACTGTTTCTCGCTGAGAAAATGCCAAAAAGCGGATTTCTGTCATAACATTGTTTTACCTTCTGATTTTTTAAGGCAAGCTATTGAAAACGTCAGAAAATTGGAGAAAGGAGTCTATGTAGTTGATTTGAGAGACTCATTTCATTATTGGACTCACCAAACCACTTACAGTGTTTCAGGTACAAAATGACTGTTTCTCGCTGAGAAACTGCCAAAAAGCGGATTTCTGTCATAACATTGATTTACTTTCTGATTTTTTTAAGGCAAGCTATTGAAAACGTCAGAAAATTGGAGAAAGGAGTCTATGTAGTTGATTTGAGAGACTCATTTCATTATTGGACTCACCAAACCACTTACAGTGTTTCAGGTACAAAATGACTGTTTCTCGCTGAGAAAATGCCAAAAAGCGGATTTCTGTCATAACATTGATTTACCTTCTGATTTTTTAAGGCAAGCTATTGAAAACGTCAGAAAATTGGAGAAAGGAGTCTATGTAGTTGATTTGAGGGACTCATTTCATTATTGGACTCACCAAACCACTTACAGTGTTTCAGGTACAAAATGACCGTTTCTCGCTGAGAAAATGCCAAAAAGCGGATTTCTGTAATAACATTGTTTTACCTTCTGATTTTTTAAGGCAAGCTAGTGAAAACGTCAGAAAATTGGAGAAAGGAGTCTATGTAGTTGATTTGAGAGACTCATTTCAGTATTGGACTCACCAAACCACTTACAGTGTTTCAGGTACAAAATGACTGTTTCTCGCTGAGAAACTGCCAAAAAGCGGATTTCTGTCATAACATTGATTTACTTTCTGATTTTTTTAAGGCAAGCTATTGAAAACGTCAGAAAATTGGAGAAAGGAGTCTATGTAGTTGATTTGAGAGACTCATTTCATTATTGGACTCACCAAACCACTTACAGTGTTTCAGGTATAAAATGACCGTTTCTCGCTGAGAAAATGCCAAAAAGCGGATTTCTGTAATAACATTGTTTTACTTTCTGATTTTTTTAAGGCAAGCTATTGAAAACGTCAGAAAATTGGAAAAAAGGAGTCTATGTAGTTGATTTGAGAGACTCATTTCATTATTGGACTCACCAAACCACTTACAGTGTTTCAGGTACAAAATGACTGTTTCTCGCTGAGAAACTGCCAAAAAGCGGATTTCTGTCATAACATTGATTTACCTTCTGATTTTTTAAGGCAAGCTATTGAAAACGTCAGAAAATTGGAGAAAGGAGTCTATGTAGTTGATTTGAGGGACTCATTTCATTATTGGACTCACCAAACCACTTACAGTGTATCAGGTACAAAATGACTGTTTCTCGCTGAGAAACTGCCAAAAAGCGGATTTCTGTCATAACATTGATTTACCTTCTGATTTTTTAAGGCAAGCTATTGAAAACGTCAGAAAATTGGAGAAAGGAGTCTATGTAGTTGATTTGAGAGACTCATTTCATTATTGGACTCACCAAACCACCCACAGTGTTTCAGGTTCAAAATGACTGTTTCTCGCTGAGAAACTGCCAAAAAGCGGATTTCTGTAATAACATTGTTTTACCTTCTGATTTTTTAAGGCAAGCTATTGAAAACGTCAGAAAATTGGAGAAAGGAGTCTATGTAGTTGATTTGAGAGACTCATTTCATTATTGGACTCACCAAACCACTTACAGTGTTTCAGGTACAAAATGACTGTTTCTCGCTTAGAAAATGCCAAAAAGCGGATTTCTGTCATAACATTGTTTTACCTTCTGATTTTTTAAGGCAAGCTATTGAAAACGTCAGAAAATTGGAGAAAGGAGTCTATGTAGTTGATTTGAGAGACTCATTTCATTATTGGACTCACCAAACCACTTACAGTGTTTCAGGTATAAATGACTGTTTCTCGCTGAGAAACTGCCAAAAAGCGGATTTCTGTCATAATATTGATTTACCTTCTGATTTTTTAAGGCAAGCTATTGAAAACGTCAGAAATTTGGAGAAAGGAGTCTATGTAGTTGATTTGAGGGACTCATTTCATTATTGGACTCACCAAACCACTTACAGTGTTTCAGGTACAAAATGACTGTTTCTCGCTGAGAAAATGCCAAAAAGCGGATTTCTGTATTAACATTGTTTTACCTTCTGATTTTTTAGGGCAAGCTATTGAAAACGTCAGAAAATTGGCGAAAGGAGTCTATGTAGTTGATTTGAGAGACTCATTTCATTATTGGACTCACCAAACCACTTACAGTGTTTCAGGTACAAAATGACTCTTTCTCGCTGAGAAAATGCCAAAAAGCGGATATCTGTCATAACATTGTTTTACCTTCTGATTTTTTAAGGCAAGCTATTGAAAACGTCAGAAAATTGGAGAAAGGAGTCTATGTAGTTGATTTGAGAGACTCATTTCATTATTGGACTCACCAAACCACTTACAGTGTTTCAGGTACAAAATGACTGTTTCTCGCTTAGAAAATGCCAAAAAGCGGATTTCTGTCATAACATTGTTTTACCTTCTGATTTTTTAAGGCAAGCTATTGAAAACGTCAGAAAATTGGAGAAAGGAGTCTATGTAGTTGATTTGAGAGACTCATTTCATTATTGGACTCACCAAACCACTTACAGTGTTTCAGGTATAAA
The DNA here is from genome assembly GCF_033807715.1 of Cololabis saira. Lineage (NCBI taxonomy): Eukaryota > Metazoa > Chordata > Actinopteri > Beloniformes > Belonidae > Cololabis > Cololabis saira. The sequence continues at coordinate 264,104 of NW_026906218.1, forward strand.
TGACTGTTTCTCGCTGAGAAACTGCCAAAAAGCGGATTTCTGTCATAATATTGATTTACCTTCTGATTTTTTAAGGCAAGCTATTGAAAACGTCAGAAATTTGGAGAAAGGAGTCTATGTAGTTGATTTGAGAGACTCATTTCATTATTGGACTCACCAAACCACTTACAGTGTTTCAGGTACAAAATGACTGTTTCTCGCTGAGAAAATGCCAAAAAGCGGATTTCTGTAATAACATTGTTTTACCTTCTGATTTTTTAGGGCAAGCTATTGAAAACGTCAGAAAATTGGCGAAAGGAGTCTATGTAGTTGATTTGAGAGACTCATTTCATTATTGGACTCACCAAACCACTTACAGTGTTTCAGGTACAAAATGACTGTTTCTCGCTGAGAAACTGCCAAAAAGCGGATTTCTGTCATAACATTGATTTACCTTCTGATTTTTTAAGGCAAGCTATTGAAAACGTCAGAAAATTGGAGAAAGGAGTCTATGTAGTTGATTTGAGGGACTCATTTCATTATTGGACTCACCAAACCACTTACAGTGTATCAGGTACAAAATGACTGTTTCTCGCTGAGAAACTGCCAAAAAGCGGATTTCTGTCATAACATTGATTTACCTTCTGATTTTTTAAGGCAAGCTATTGAAAACGTCAGAAAATTGGAGAAAGGAGTCTATGTAGTTGATTTGAGAGACTCATTTCATTATTGGACTCACCAAACCACCCACAGTGTTTCAGGTTCAAAATGACTGTTTCTCGCTGAGAAACTGCCAAAAAGCGGATTTCTGTAATAACATTGTTTTACCTTCTGATTTTTTAAGGCAAGCTATTGAAAACGTCAGAAAATTGGAGAAAGGAGTCTATGTAGTTGATTTGAGAGACTCATTTTATTATTGGACTCACCAAACCACTTACAGTGTTTCAGGTACAAAATGACTGTTTCTCGCTTAGAAAATGCCAAAAAGCGGATTTCTGTCATAACATTGTTTTACCTTCTGATTTTTTAAGGCAAGCTATTGAAAACGTCAGAAAATTGGAGAAAGGAGTCTATGTAGTTGATTTGAGAGACTCATTTCATTATTGGACTCACCAAACCACTTACAGTGTTTCAGGTATAAATGACTGTTTCTCACTGAGAAACTGCCAAAAAGCGGATTTCTGTCATAATATTGATTTACCTTCTGATTTTTTAAGGCAAGCTATTGAAAACGTCAGAAATTTGGAGAAAGGAGTCTATGTAGTTGATTTGAGGGACTCATTTCATTATTGGACTCACCAAACCACTTACAGTGTTTCAGGTACAAAATGACTGTTTCTCGCTGAGAAAATGCCAAAAAGCGGATTTCTGTATTAACATTGTTTTACCTTCTGATTTTTTAGGGCAAGCTATTGAAAACGTCAGAAAATTGGCGAAAGGAGTCTATGTAGTTGATTTGAGAGACTCATTTCATTATTGGACTCACCAAACCACTTACAGTGTTTCAGGTACAAAATGACTGTTTCTCGCTGAGAAACTGCCAAAAAGCGGATTTCTGTCATAACATTGATTTACCTTCTGATTTTTTAAGGCAAGCTATTGAAAACGTCAGAAAATTGGAGAAAGGAGTCTATGTAGTTGATTTGAGGGACTCATTTCATTATTGGACTCACCAAACCACTTACAGTGTTTCAGGTACAAAATGACTGTTTCTCGCTGAGAAACTGCCAAAAAGCGGATTTCTGTCATAACATTGATTTACTTTCTGATTTTTTTAAGGCAAGCTATTGAAAACGTCAGAAAATTGGAGAAAGGAGTCTATGTAGTTGATTTGAGAGACTCATTTCATTATTGGACTCACCAAACCACTTACAGTGTTTCAGGTACAAAATGACTGTTTCTCGCTGAGAAAATGCCAAAAAGCGGATTTCTGTCATAACATTGGTTTACCTTCTGATTTTTTAAGGCAAGCTATTGAAAACGTCAGAAAATTGGAGAAAGGAGTCTATGTAGTTGATTTGAGGGACTCATTTCATTATTGGACTCACCAAACCACTTACAGTGTTTCAGGTACAAAATGACCGTTTCTCGCTGAGAAAATGCCAAAAAGCGGATTTCTGTAATAACATTGTTTTACCTTCTGATTTTTTAAGGCAAGCTAGTGAAAACGTCAGAAAATTGGAGAAAGGAGTCTATGTAGTTGATTTGAGAGACTCATTTCAGTATTGGACTCACCAAACCACTTACAGTGTTTCAGGTACAAAATGACTGTTTCTCGCTGAGAAACTGCCAAAAAGCGGATTTCTGTCATAACATTGATTTACTTTCTGATTTTTTTAAGGCAAGCTATTGAAAACGTCAGAAAATTGGAGAAAGGAGTCTATGTAGTTGATTTGAGAGACTCATTTCATTATTGGATTCACCAAACCACTTACAGTGTTTCAGGTATAAAATGACCGTTTCTCGCTGAGAAAATGCCAAAAAGCGGATTTCTGTAATAACATTGTTTTACCTTCTGATTTTTTTAAGGCAAGCTATTGAAAACGTCAGAAAATTGGAGAAAGGAGTCTATGTAGTTGATTTGAGAGACTAATTTCATTATTGGACTCACCAAACCACTTACAGTGTTTCAGGTACAAAATGACTGTTTCTCGCTGAGAAAATGCCAAAAAGCGGATTTCTGTCATAACATTGAATTACCTTCTGATTTTTTAAGGCAAGCTATTGAAAACGCCAGAAAATTGTAGAAAGGAGTCTATGTAGCTGATTTGAGAGACTCATTTCATTATTGGACACCCCAAACCACTTACAGTGTTTCAGGTACAAAATGACCGTTTCTCGCTGAGAAAATGCCAAAAAGCGGATTTCTGTAATAACATTGTTTTACCTTCTGATTTTTTAAGGCAAGCTATTGAAAACGTCAGAAAATTGGAGAAAGGAGTCTATGTAGTTGATTTGAGAGACTCATTTCATTATTGGACTCACCAAACCACTTACAGTGTTTCAGGTACAAAATGACTGTTTCTCGCTTAGAAAATGCCAAAAAGCGGATTTCTGTCATAACATTGTTTTACCTTCTGATTTTTTAAGGCAAGCTATTGAAAACGTCAGAAAATTGGAGAAAGGAGTCTATGTAGTTGATTTGAGAGACTCATTTCATTATTGGACTCACCAAACCACTTACAGTGTTTCAGGTATAAATGACTGTTTCTCGCTGAGAAACTGCCAAAAAGCGGATTTCTGTCATAATATTGATTTACCTTCTGATTTTTTAAGGCAAGCTATTGAAAACGTCAGAAATTTGGAGAAAGGAGTCTATGTAGTTGATTTGAGGGACTCATTTCATTATTGGACTCACCAAACCACTTACAGTGTTTCAGGTACAAAATGACTGTTTCTCGCTGAGAAAATGCCAAAAAGCGGATTTCTGTAATAACATTGTTTTACCTTCTGATTTTTTAGGGCAAGCTATTGAAAACGTCAGAAAATTGGCGAAAGGAGTCTATGTAGTTGATTTGAGAGACTCATTTCATTATTGGACTCACCAAACCACTTACAGTGTTTCAGGTACAAAATGACTGTTTCTCGCTGAGAAACTGCCAAAAAGCGGATTTCTGTCATAACATTGATTTACCTTCTGATTTTTTAAGGCAAGCTATTGAAAACGTCAGAAAATTGGAGAAAGGAGTCTATGTAGTTGATTTGAGGGACTCATTTCATTATTGGACTCACCAAACCACTTACAGTGTATCAGGTACAAAATGACTGTTTCTCGCTGAGAAACTGCCAAAAAGCGGATTTCTGTCATAACATTGATTTACCTTCTGATTTTTTAAGGCAAGCTATTGAAAACGTCAGAAAATTGGAGAAAGGAGTCTATGTAGTTGATTTGAGAGACTCATTTCATTATTGGACTCACCAAACCACCCACAGTGTTTCAGGTTCAAAATTACTGTTTCTCGCTGAGAAACTGCCAAAAAGCGGATTTCTGTAATAACATTGTTTTACCTTCTGATTTTTTAAGGCAAGCTATTGAAAACGTCAGAAAATTGGAGAAAGGAGTCTATGTAGTTGATTTGAGAGACTCATTTCATTATTGGACTCACCAAACCACTTACAGTGTTTCAGGTACAAAATGACTGTTTCTCGCTTAGAAAATGCCAAAAAGCGGATTTCTGTCATAACATTGTTTTACCTTCTGATTTTTTAAGGCAAGCTATTGAAAACGTCAGAAAATTGGAGAAAGGAGTCTATGTAGTTGATTTGAGAGACTCATTTCATTATTGGACTCACCAAACCACTTACAGTGTTTCAGGTACAAAATGACTGTTTCTCGCTTAGAAAATGCCAAAAAGCGGATTTCTGTCATAACATTGTTTTACCTTCTGATTTTTTAAGGCAAGCTATTGAAAACGTCAGAAAATTGGAGAAAGGAGTCTATGTAGTTGATTTGAGAGACTCATTTCATTATTGGACTCACCAAACCACTTACAGTGTTTCAGGTATAAATGACTGTTTCTCGCTGAGAAACTGCCAAAAAGCGGATTTCTGTCATAATATTGATTTACCTTCTGATTTTTTAAGGCAAGCTATTGAAAACGTCAGAAATTTGGAGAAAGGAGTCTATGTAGTTGATTTGAGGGACTCATTTCATTATTGGACTCACCAAACCACTTACAGTGTTTCAGGTACAAAATGACTGTTTCTCGCTGAGAAAATGCCAAAAAGCGGATTTCTGTATTAACATTGTTTTACCTTCTGATTTTTTAGGGCAAGCTATTGAAAACGTCAGAAAATTGGCGAAAGGAGTCTATGTAGTTGATTTGAGAGACTCATTTCATTATTGGACTCACCAAACCACTTACAGTGTTTCAGGTACAAAATGACTGTTTCTCGCTGAGAAACTGCCAAAAAGCGGATTTCTGTCATAACATTGATTTACCTTCTGATTTTTTAAGGCAAGCTATTGAAAACGTCAGAAAATCGGAGAAAGGAGTCTATGTAGTTGATTTGAGGGACTCATTTCATTATTGGACTCACCAAACCACTTACAGTGTATCAGGTACAAAATGACTGTTTCTCGCTGAGAAACTGCCAAAAAGCGGATTTCTGTCATAACATTGATTTACCTTCTGATTTTTTAAGGCAAGCTATTGAAAACGTCAGAAAATTGGAGAAAGGAGTCTATGTAGTTGATTTGAGAGACTCATTTCATTATTGGACTCACCAAACCACCCACAGTGTTTCAGGTTCAAAATGACTGTTTCTCGCTGAGAAACTGCCAAAAAGCGGATTTCTGTAATAACATTGTTTTACCTTCTGATTTTTTAAGGCAAGCTATTGAAAACGTCAGAAAATTGGAGAAAGGAGTCTATGTAGTTGATTTGAGAGACTCATTTAATTATTGGACTCACCAAACCACTTACAGTGTTTCAGGTACAAAATGACTGTTTCTCGCTGAGAAAATGCCAAAAAGCGGATTTCTGTCATAACATTGATTTACCTTCTGATTTTTTAAGGCAAGCTATTGAAAACGTCAGAAAATTGGAGAAAGGAGTCTATGTAGTTGATTTGAGGGACTAATTTCATTGTTGGACTCACCAAACCACTTACAGTGTATCAGGTAAAAAATGACCGTTTCTCGCTGAGAAAATGCCAAAAAGCGGATTTCTGTCATAACATTGTTTTACCTTCTGATTTTTTAAGGCAAGCTATTGGAAACGTCAGAGAATTGGAGAAATGAGTCTATGTAGTTGATTTGAGACACTCATGTCATTATTGGACTCACCAAACCACTTACAGTGTTTCAGGTTCAAAATGATTGTTTCTGGCTGAGATAAAGCTAAAAAGCGGATTTCTGTGAAAACACTGTTTTACCTTCGGATGTTTTAAGGCAAGCTATTGAAAACGTCAGAAAATTGAAGGAAGGAGTCTATATAGTTCATTTGAGTGACTCCTTTCATTATTGGACTCAGCAAACCACTTACCTGTGTTTCAGGTTCAAAATGATCGTTTCTGGCTGGGATACAGCTAAAAAGTGGATTTCTGTGAAATCACAGTTTTACCTTCTGATTTTTTAAGGCAAGCTATTGAAAACGTCATAAAATTGAAGGAAGGAGTCTATATAGTTGATTTGAGTGACTCCTTTCATTATTGGACTCAGCAAACCACTTACCTGTGTTTCAGGTTCAAAATGATCGTTTCTGGCTGGGATACAGCTAAAAAGCGGATTTCTGTGAAAACACTGTTTTACCTTCGGATGTTTTAAGGCAAGCTATTGAAAACGTCAGAAAATTGAAGGAAGGAGTCTATATAGTTCATTTGAGTGACTCCTTTCATTATTGGACTCACCAAACCACTTAGAAAGTTTTCAAAGTTCCAACTGAGTGCAGCTAAACTCATCCATGGAGCTCTGCTTCCATCTTGTGGGCAAAAAAGGGAACTTCTCCCGTGCAGACAACACTGCAATTTCCCCCTCTTTTCTGCTGATATTTTCAATTCTGGTGGAGGCCAGTCAAAAAAAATGCAAAAGGAGGGCCCCATCATTGCTAAGCCATTTTGATAATTTTTAGATTTTTAAATATAATTTTAGACAAGTTGGAGGCATTTTAATGCAGTATTTCTGCTGCTTTTTAACCCTGGCTGAAGTGCAATTTTTTCCTCTTTTCTTTCATTTGGCTGAAGTAAAGCCAGGAAAAACATGTGCAAAAGGCAGGCCGCATCATTGCTAAGCCATTTTGATCGTTTTTAGATTTTTAGATTGTGATTTTAGACAAGTTTGAGCAATTTTAATGCGGCATTTCGGCTGCTGTTTTTGGCTGAGTCTGGAGTGAGATTTTCCCCTCTTTTCTTCTCATGTTTCTAATCTGGCTGAAGCAAATGAAGGGAAAAAAATGCTCAAAAGACAAAGCCCATTTTTGTGAAGGAATTGTGTTTATTTTCAGATTTTTTTCAGAGCAGTTGGAGACATTTTAATGCTGTCATTCTGCCTTTTAGGCGAATATGCAGTACCTCATTTTGTCCACAGCACGGCGCAGTGATGCGCTCCCGGTAATGGGCGGGGGGGGGCAGACCTGTGTTTCAGGTTCAAAATAACTGTTTCTCGCTGAGAAACAGCCTAAAAGCGGATTTCTGTGAAAACACAGTTTTACCTTCTGATTTTTTGAGGCAAGCTATTGAAAACGTCAGAAATTTGAAGGAGGGAGTCTATATAGTTGATTTGAGTGACTCCTTTCATTGTTGGACTCACCAAACCACTTACCTGTGTTTCAGGTTGAAAATGATCGTTTCTGGCTGAGATAAAGCTAAAAAGCGGATTTTTGTGAAAACACTGTTTTACCTTCTGATTTTTTGAGGCAAGCTATTGAAAACGTCAGAAAATTGAAGGAGGGAGTCTATATAGTTGATTTGAGTGACTCCTTTCATTATTGGACTCAGCAAACCACTTACCTGTGTTTCAGGTTCAAAATGATCGTTTCTGGCTGGGATACAGCTAAAAAGTGGATTTCTGTGAAAACACAGTTTTACCTTCTGATTTTTTAAGGCAAGCTATTGAAAACGTCAGAAAATTGAAGGAAGGAGTCTATATAGTTGATTTGAGTGACTCATTTCATTATTGAACTCACCAAACCAATTACCTGTGTTTCAGGTTGGAAATGATCGTTTCTGGCTGAGATAAAGCTAAAAGCGGATTTCTGTAAAAACACTGTTTTACCTTCTGATTTTTTAAAGGCAAACTATTGAAAACGTCAGAAAATCGAAGGAAGGAGACGATATAGTTGATTTGAGTGACTCCTTTCATTATTGGACTCACCAAACCACTTACCTGTGTTTCAGGTTCAAAATGATCGTTTCTGGCTGAGATACAGCTAAAAAGCGGATTTCTGTGAAAACACTGTTTTTATCTTCTGATTTTTTAAGGTAAGCTATTGAAAGAGTGACTCCTTTCATTATTGGACTCACCAAACCACTTAGAAAGTTTTCAAAGTTCCAACTGAGTGCAGCTAAACTCATCCATGGAGCTCTGCTGCCATCTTGTGGGCAAAAAATGGAACTTCTCCCGTGCAGACAACACTGCAATTTCCCCCTCTTTTCTGCTGATATTTTCAATTCTGGTGGAGGCCAGTCAAAAAAAATGCAAAAGGAGGGCCCCATCATTGCTAAGCCATTTTGATAATTTTTAGATTTTTAAATGTAATTTTAGACAAGTTGGAGGCATTTTAATGCAGTATTTCTGCTGCTTTTTAACTCTGGCTGAAGTGCAATTTTTTCCTCTTTTCTTTCATTTGGCTGAAGTAAAGCCAGGAAAAACATGTGCAAAAGGCAGGCCGCATCATTGCTAAGCCATTTTGATCGTTTTTAGATTTTTAGATTGTGATTTTAGACAAGTTTGAGCAATTTTAATGCGGCATTTCGGCTGCTGTTTTTGGCTGAGTCTGGAGTGAGATTTCCCCCTCTTTTCTTCTCATGTTTCTAATCTGGCTGAAGCAAATGAAGGGAAAAAAATGCTCAAAAGACAAAGCCCATTTTTGTGAAGGAATTGTGTTTATTTTCAGATTTTTTTCAGAGCAGTTGGAGACATTTTAATGCTGTCATTCTGCCTTTTAGGCGAATATGCAGTACCTCATTTTGTCCACAGCACGGCGCAGTGATGCGCTCCCGGTAATGGGCGGGGGGGGGCAGACCTGTGTTTCAGGTTCAAAATAACTGTTTCTCGCTGAGAAACAGCCTAAAAGCGGATTTCTGTGAAAACACAGTTTTACCTTCTGATTTTTTGAGGCAAGCTATTGAAAACGTCAGAAAATTGAAGGAGGGAGTCTATATAGTTGATTTGAGTGACTCCTTTCATTATTGGACTCACCAAACCACTTACCTGTGTTTCAGGTTGAAAATGATCGTTTCTGGCTGAGATAAAGCTAAAAAGCGGATTTTTGTGAAAACACTGTTTTACCTTCTGATTTTTTGAGGCAAGCTATTGAAAACGTCAGAAAATTGAAGGAGGGAGTCTATATAGTTGATTTGAGTGACTCCTTTCATTATTGGACTCAGCAAACCACTTACCTGTGTTTCAGGTTCAAAATGATCGTTTCTGGCTGGGATACAGCTAAAAAGTGGATTTCTGTGAAATCACAGTTTTACCTTCTGATTTTTTAAGGCAAGCTATTGAAAACGTCAGAAAATTGAAGGAAGGAGTCTATATAGTTGATTTGAGTGACTCCTTTCATTATTGGACTCAGCAAACCACTTACCTGTGTTTCAGGTTCAAAATGATCGTTTCTGGCTGGGATACAGCTAAAAAGCGGATTTCTGTGAAAACACTGTTTTACCTTCGGATGTTTTAAGGCAAGCTATTGAAAACGTCAGAAAATTGAAGGAAGGAGTCTATATAGTTCATTTGAGTGACTCCTTTCATTATTGGACTCACCAAACCACTTAGAAAGTTTTCAAAGTTCCAACTGAGTGCAGCTAAACTCATCCATGGAGCTCTGCTTCCATCTTGTGGGCAAAAAATGGAACTTCTCCCGTGCAGACAACACTGCAATTTCCCCCTCTTTTCTGCTGATATTTTCAATTCTGGTGGAGGCCAGTCAAAAAAAATGCAAAAGGAGGGCCCCATCATTGCTAAGCCATTTTGATAATTTTTAGATTTTTAAATGTAATTTTAGACAAGTTGGAGGCATTTTAATGCAGTATTTCTGCTGCTTTTTAACCCTGGCTGAAGTGCAATTTTTTTCCTCTTTTCTTTCATTTGGCTGAAGTAAAGCCAGGAAAAACATGTGCAAAAGGCAGGCCGCATCATTGCTAAGCCATTTTGATCGTTTTTAGATTTTTAGATTGTGATTTTAGACAAGTTTGAGCAATTTTAATGCGGCATTTCGGCTGCTGTTTTTGGCTGAGTCTGGAGTGAGATTTTCCCCTCTTTTCTTCTCATGTTTCTAATCTGGCTGAAGCAAATGAAGGGAAAAAAATGCTCAAAAGACAAAGCCCATTTTTGTGAAGGAATTGTGTTTATTTTCAGATTTTTTTCAGAGCAGTTGGAGACATTTTAATGCTGTCATTCTGCCTTTTAGGCGAATATGCAGTACCTCATTTTGTCCACAGCACGGCGCAGTGATGCGCTCCCGGTAATGGGCGGGGGGGGCAGACCTGTGTTTCAGGTTCAAAATAACTGTTTCTCGCTGAGAAACAGCCTAAAAGCGGATTTCTGTGAAAACACAGTTTTACCTTCTGATTTTTTGAGGCAAGCTATTGAAAACGTCAGAAAATTGAAGGAGGGAGTCTATATAGTTGATTTGAGTGACTCCTTTCATTATTGGACTCACCAAACCACTTACCTGTGTTTCAGGTTGAAAATGATCGTTTCTGGCTGAGATAAAGCTAAAAAGCGGATTTTTGTGAAAACACTGTTTTACCTTCTGATTTCTTAAGGCAAGCTATTGAAAACGTCAGAAATTAAAGGAAGGAGTCTATATAGTTCATTTGAGTGACTCCTTTCATTATTGGACTCACCAAACCACTTACCTGTGTTTCAGGTTGAAAATGACTGTTTCTCTCTGAGATAAAGCTAAAAGCGGATTTTTGTGAAAAGACTGTTTTACCTTCTGATTTTTTAAGGCCAGCTATTGAAAACGTCAGAAAATTGAATGAAGGAGTCTATATAGTTGATTTGAGTGACTCCTTTCATTATTGGACTCACCAAACCACTTACCTGTGTTTCAGGTTCAAAATGATTGTTTCTGGCTGAGATAAAGCTAAAAAGCGGATTTCTGTGAAAACACTGTTTTACCTTCGGATGTTTTAAGGCAAGCTATTGAAAACGTCAGAAAATTGAAGGAAGGAGTCTATAAGGTTCATTTGAGTGACTCCTTTCATTATTGGACTCACCAAACCACTTAGAAAGTTTACAAAGTTCCAACTGAGTGCAGCTAAACTCATCCATGGAGCTCTGCTTCCATCTTGTGGGCAAAAAAGGGAACTTCTCCCGTGCAGACAACACTGCAATTTCCCCCTCTTTTCTGCTGATATTTTCAATTCTGGTGGAGGCCAGTCAAAAAAAATGCAAAAGGAGGGCCCCATCATTGCTAAGCCATTTTGATAATTTTTAGATTTTTAAATGTAATTTTAGACAAGTTGGAGGCATTTTAATGCAGTATTTCTGCTGCTTTTTAACCCTGGCTGAAGTGCAATTTTTTCCTCTTTTCTTTCATTTGGCTGAAGTAAAGCCAGGAAAAACATGTGCAAAAGGCAGGCCGCATCATTGCTAAGCCATTTTGATCGTTTTTAGATTTTTAGATTGTGATTTTAGACAAGTTTGAGCAATTTTAATGCGGCATTTCGGCTGCTGTTTTTGGCTGAGTCTGGAGTGAGATTTTCCCCTCTTTTCTTCTCATGTTTCTAATCTGGCTGAAGCAAATGAAGGGAAAAAAATGCTCAAAAGACAAAGCCCATTTTTGTGAAGGAATTGTGTTTATTTTCAGATTTTTTTCAGAGCAGTTGGAGACATTTTAATGCTGTCATTCTGCCTTTTAGGCGAATATGCAGTACCTCATTTTGTCCACAGCACGGCGCAGTGATGCGCTCCCGGTAATGGGCGGGGGGGGCAGACCTGTGTTTCAGGTTCAAAATAACTGTTTCTCGCTGAGAAACAGCCTAAAAGCGGATTTCTGTGAAAACACAGTTTTACCTTCTGATTTTTTGAGGCAAGCTATTGAAAACGTCAGAAAATTGAAGGAGGGAGTCTATATAGTTGATTTGAGTGACTCCTTTCATTATTGGACTCACCAAACCACTTACCTGTGTTTCAGGTTGAAAATGATCGTTTCTGGCTGAGATAAAGCTAAAAAGCGGATTTTTGTGAAAACACTGTTTTACCTTCTGATTTTTTGAGGCAAGCTATTGAAAACGTCAGAAAATTGAAGGAGGGAGTCTATATAGTTGATTTGAGTGACTCCTTTCATTATTGGACTCAGCAAACCACTTACCTGTGTTTCAGGTTCAAAATGATCGTTTCTGGCTGGGATACAGCTAAAAAGTGGATTTCTGTGAAAACACAGTTTTACCTTCTGATTTTTTAAGGCAAGCTATTGAAAACGTCAGAAAATTGAAGGAAGGAGTCTATATAGTTGATTTGAGTGACTCCTTTCATTATTGGACTCACCAAACCACTTACCTGTGTTTCAGGTTCAAAATGATTGTTTCTGGCTGAGATAAAGCTAAAAAGCGGATTTCTGTGAAAACACTGTTTTACCTTCGGATGTTTTAAGGCAAGCTATTGAAAACGTCAGAAAATTGAAGGAAGGAGTCTATAAGGTTCATTTGAGTGACTCCTTTCATTATTGGACTCACCAAACCACTTAGAAAGTTTACAAAGTTCCAACTGAGTGCAGCTAAACTCATCCATGGAGCTCTGCTTCCATCTTGTGGGCAAAAAAGGGAACTTCTCCCGTGCAGACAACACTGCAATTTCCCCCTCTTTTCTGCTGATATTTTCAATTCTGGTGGAGGCCAGTCAAAAAAAATGCAAAAGGAGGGCCCCATCATTGCTAAGCCATTTTGATAATTTTTAGATTTTTAAATGTAATTTTAGACAAGTTGGAGGCATTTTAATGCAGTATTTCTGCTGCTTTTTAACCCTGGCTGAAGTGCAATTTTTTCCTCTTTTCTTTCATTTGGCTGAAGTAAAGCCAGGAAAAACATGTGCAAAAGGCAGGCCGCATCATTGCTAAGCCATTTTGATCGTTTTTAGATTTTTAGATTGTGATTTTAGACAAGTTTGAGCAATTTTAATGCGGCATTTCGGCTGCTGTTTTTGGCTGAGTCTGGAGTGAGATTTTCCCCTCTTTTCTTCTCATGTTTCTAATCTGGCTGAAGCAAATGAAGGGAAAAAAATGCTCAAAAGACAAAGCCCATTTTTGTGAAGGAATTGTGTTTATTTTCAGATTTTTTTCAGAGCAGTTGGAGACATTTTAATGCTGTCATTCTGCCTTTTAGGCGAATATGCAGTACCTCATTTTGTCCACAGCACGGCGCAGTGATGCGCTCCCGGTAATGGGCGGGGGGGGCAGACCTGTGTTTCAGGTTCAAAATAACTGTTTCTCGCTGAGAAACAGCCTAAAAGCGGATTTCTGTGAAAACACAGTTTTACCTTCTGATTTTTTGAGGCAAGCTATTGAAAACGTCAGAAAATTGAAGGAGGGAGTCTATATAGTTGATTTGAGTGACTCCTTTCATTATTGGACTCACCAAACCACTTACCTGTGTTTCAGGTTGAAAATGATCGTTTCTGGCTGAGATAAAGCTAAAAAGCGGATTTTTGTGAAAACACTGTTTTACCTTCTGATTTTTTGAGGCAAGCTATTGAAAACGTCAGAAAATTGAAGGAGGGAGTCTATATAGTTGATTTGAGTGACTCCTTTCATTATTGGACTCAGCAAACCACTTACCTGTGTTTCAGGTTCAAAATGATCGTTTCTGGCTGGGATACAGCTAAAAAGTGGATTTCTGTGAAAACACAGTTTTACCTTCTGATTTTTTAAGGCAAGCTATTGAAAACGTCAGAAAATTGAAGGAAGGAGTCTATATAGTTGATTTGAGTGACTCCTTTCATTATTGAACTCACCAAACCAATTACCTGTGTTTCAGGTTGGAAATGATCGTTTCTGGCTGAGATAAAGCTAAAAGCGGATTTCTGTAAAAACACTGTTTTACCTTCTGATTTTTTAAAGGCAAACTATTGAAAACGTCAGAAAATCGAAGGAAGGAGTCTATATAGTTGATTTGAGTGACTCCTTTCATTATTGGACTCACCAAACCACTTACCTGTGTTTCAGGTTCAAAATGATCGTTTCTGGCTGAGATACAGCTAAAAAGCGGATTTCTGTGAAAACACTGTTTTTATCTTCTGATTTTTTAAGGTAAGCTATTGAAAGAGTGACTCCTTTCATTATTGGACTCACCAAACCACTTATAAAGTTTTCAAAGTTCCAACTGAGTGCAGCTAAACTCATCCATGGAGCTCTGCTTCCATCTTGTGGGCAAAAAATGGAACTTCTCCCGTGCAGACAACACTGCAATTTCCCCCTCTTTTCTGCTGATATTTTCAATTCTGGTGGAGGCCAGTCAAAAAAAATGCAAAAGGAGGGCCCCATCATTGCTAAGCCATTTTGATAATTTTTAGATTTTTAAATGTAATTTTAGACAAGTTGGAGGCATTTTAATGCAGTATTTCTGCTGCTTTTTAACCCTGGCTGAAGTGCAATTTTTTCCTCTTTTCTTTCATTTGGCTGAAGTAAAGCCAGGAAAAACATGTGCAAAAGGCAGGCCGCATCATTGCTAAGACATTTTGATCGTTTTTAGATTTTTAGATTGTGATTTTAGACAAGTTTGAGCAATTTTAATGCGGCATTTCGGCTGCTGTTTTTGGCTGAGTCTGGAATGAGATTTTCCCCTCTTTTCTTCTCATGTTTCTAATCTGGCTGAAGCAAATGAAGGGAAAAAAATGCTCAAAAGACAAAGCCCATTTTTGTGAAGGAATTGTGTTTATTTTCAGATTTTTTTCAGAGCAGTTGGAGACATTTTAATGCTGTCATTCTGCCTTTTAGGCGAATATGCAGTACCTCATTTTGTCCACAGCACGGCGCAGTGATGCGCTCCCGGTAATGGGCGGGGGGGGCAGACCTGTGTTTCAGGTTCAAAATGACTGTTTCTCGCTGAGAAACAGCCTAAAAGCGGATTTCTGTGAAAACACAGTTTTACCTTCTGATTTTTTGAGGCAAGCTATTGAAAACGTCAGAAAATTGAAGGAGGGAGTCTATATAGTTGATTTGAGTGACTCCTTTCATTATTGGACTCACCAAACCACTTACCTGTGTTTCAGGTTGAAAATGATCGTTTCTGGCTGAGATACAGCTAAAAAGCGGATTTCTGTGAAAACACTGTTTTTATCTTCTGATTTTTTAAGGTAAGCTATTGAAAGAGTGACTCCTTTCATTATTGGACTCACCAAACCACTTAGAAAGTTTTCAAAGTTCCAACTGAGTGCAGCTAAACTCATCCATGGAGCTCTGCTTCCATCTTGTGGGCAAAAAATGGAACTTCTCCCGTGCAGACAACACTGCAATTTCCCCCTCTTTTCTGCTGATATTTTCAATTCTGGTGGAGGCCAGTCAAAAAAAATGCAAAAGGAGGGCCCCATCATTGCTAAGCCATTTTGATAATTTTTAGATTTTTAAATGTAATTTTAGACAAGTTGGAGGCATTTTAATGCAGTATTTCTGCTGCTTTTTAACCCTGGCTGAAGTGCAATTTTTTCCTCTTTTCTTTCATTTGGCTGAAGTAAAGCCAGGAAAAACATGTGCAAAAGGCAGGCCGCATCATTGCTAAGACATTTTGATCGTTTTTAGATTTTTAGATTGTGATTTTAGACAAGTTTGAGCAATTTTAATGCGGCATTTCGGCTGCTGTTTTTGGCTGAGTCTGGAGTGAGATTTTCCCCTCTTTTCTTCTCATGTTTCTAATCTGGCTGAAGCAAATGAAGGGAAAAAAATGCTCAAAAGACAAAGCCCATTTTTGTGAAGGAATTGTGTTTATTTTCAGATTTTTTTCAGAGCAGTTGGAGACATTTTAATGCTGTCATTCTGCCTTTTAGGCGAATATGCAGTACCTCATTTTGTCCACAGCACGGCGCAGTGATGCGCTCCCGGTAATGGGCGGGGGGGGCAGACCTGTGTTTCAGGTTCAAAATAACTGTTTCTCGCTGAGAAACAGCCTAAAAGCGGATTTCTGTGAAAACACAGTTTTACCTTCTGATTTTTTGAGGCAAGCTATTGAAAACGTCAGAAAATTGAAGGAGGGAGTCTATATAGTTGATTTGAGTGACTCCTTTCATTATTGGACTCACCAAACCACTTACCTGTGTTTCAGGTTGAAAATGATCGTTTCTGGCTGAGATAAAGCTAAAAAGCGGATTTTTGTGAAAACACTGTTTTACCTTCTGATTTTTTGAGGCAAGCTATTGAAAACGTCAGAAAATTGAAGGAGGGAGTCTATATAGTTGATTTGAGTGACTCCTTTCATTATTGGACTCAGCAAACCACTTACCTGTGTTTCAGGTTCAAAATGATCGTTTCTGGCTGGGATACAGCTAAAAAGTGGATTTCTGTGAAAACACAGTTTTACCTTCTGATTTTTTAAGGCAAGCTATTGAAAACGTCAGAAAATTGAAGGAAGGAGTCTATATAGTTGATTTGAGTGACTCCTTTCATTATTGAACTCACCAAACCAATTACCTGTGTTTCAGGTTGGAAATGATCGTTTCTGGCTGAGATAAAGCTAAAAGCGGATTTCTGTAAAAACACTGTTTTACCTTCTGATTTTTTAAAGGCAAACTATTGAAAACGTCAGAAAATCGAAGGAAGGAGTCTATATAGTTGATTTGAGTGACTCCTTTCATTATTGGACTCACCAAACCACTTACCTGTGTTTCAGGTTCAAAATGATCGTTTCTGGCTGAGATACAGCTAAAAAGCGGATTTCTGTGAAAACACTGTTTTTATCTTCTGATTTTTTAAGGTAAGCTATTGAAAGAGTGACTCCTTTCATTATTGGACTCACCAAACCACTTAGAAAGTTTTCAAAGTTCCAACTGAGTGCAGCTAAACTCATCCATGGAGCTCTGCTTCCATCTTGTGGGCAAAAAATGGAACTTCTCCCGTGCAGACAACACTGCAATTTCCCCCTCTTTTCTGCTGATATTTTCAATTCTGGTGGAGGCCAGTCAAAAAAAATGCAAAAGGAGGGCCCCATCATTGCTAAGCCATTTTGATAATTTTTAGATTTTTAAATGTAATTTTAGACAAGTTGGAGGCATTTTAATGCAGTATTTCTGCTGCTTTTTAACCCTGGCTGAAGTGCAATTTTTTCCTCTTTTCTTTCATTTGGCTGAAGTAAAGCCAGGAAAAACATGTGCAAAAGGCAGGCCGCATCATTGCTAAGCCATTTTGATCGTTTTTAGATTTTTAGATTGTGATTTTAGACAAGTTTGAGCAATTTTAATGCGGCATTTCAGCTGCTGTTTTTGGCTGAGTCTGGAGTGAGATTTTCCCCTCTTTTCTTCTCATGTTTCTAATCTGGCTGAAGCAAATGAAGGGAAAAAATGCTCAAAAGACAAAGCCCATTTTTGTGAAGGAATTGTGTTTATTTTCAGATTTTTTTCAGAGCAGTTGGAGACATTTTAATGCTGTCATTCTGCCTTTTAGGCGAATATGCAGTACCTCATTTTGTCCACAGCACGGCGCAGTGATGCGCTCCCGGTAATGGGCGGGGGGGGCAGACCTGTGTTTCAGGTTCAAAATAACTGTTTCTCGCTGAGAAACAGCCTAAAAGCGGATTTCTGTGAAAACACAGTTTTACCTTCTGATTTTTTGAGGCAAGCTATTGAAAACGTCAGAAAATTGAAGGAGGGAGTCTATATAGTTGATTTGAGTGACTCCTTTCATTATTGGACTCACCAAACCACTTACCTGTGTTTCAGGTTGAAAATGATCGTTTCTGGCTGAGATAAAGCTAAAAAGCGGATTTTTGTGAAAACACTGTTTTACCTTCTGATTTCTTAAGGCAAGCTATTGAAAACGTCAGAAATTAAAGGAAGGAGTCTATATAGTTTATTTGAGTGACTCCTTTCATTATTGGACTCACCAAACCACTTACCTGTGTTTCAGGTTGAAAATGACTGTTTCTGGCTGAGATAAAGCTAAAAGCGGATTTTTGTGAAAAAGACTGTTTTACCTTCTGATTTTTTAAGGCAAGCTATTGAAAACGTCAGAAAATTGAAGGAAGGAGTCTATATAGTTGATTTGAGTGACTCCTTTCATTATTGGACTCACCAAACCACTTACCTGTGTTTCAGGTTCAAAATGATTGTTTCTGGCTGAGATAAAGCTAAAAAGCGGATTTCTGTGAAAACACTGTTTTACCTTCGGATGTTTTAAGGCAAGCTATTGAAAACGTCAGAAAATTGAAGAAAGGAGTCTATATAGTTCATTTGAGTGACTCCTTTCATTATTGGACTCACCAAACCACTTAGAAAGTTTTCAAAGTTCCAACTGAGTGCAGCTAAACTCATCCATGGAGCTCTGCTTCCATCTTGTGGGCAAAAAAGGGAACTTCTCCCGTGCAGACAACACTGCAATTTCCCCCTCTTTTCTGCTGATATTTTCAATTCTGGTGGAGGCCAGTCAAAAAAAATGCAAAAGGAGGGCCCCATCATTGCTAAGCCATTTTGATAATTTTTAGATTTTTAAATGTAATTTTAGACAAGTTGGAGGCATTTTAATGCAGTATTTCTGCTGCTTTTTAACCCTGGCTGAAGTGCAATTTTTTCCTCTTTTCTTTCATTTGGCTGAAGTAAAGCCAGGAAAAACATGTGCAAAAGGCAGGCCGCATCATTGCTAAGCCATTTTGATCGTTTTTAGATTTTTAGATTGTGATTTTAGACAAGTTTGAGCAATTTTAATGCGGCATTTCGGCTGCTGTTTTTGGCTGAGTCTGGAGTGAGATTTTCCCCTCTTTTCTTCTCATGTTTCTAATCTGGCTGAAGCAAATGAAGGGAAAAAATGCTCAAAAGACAAAGCCCATTTTTGTGAAGGAATTGTGTTTATTTTCAGATTTTTTTCAGAGCAGTTGGAGACATTTTAATGCTGTCATTCTACCTTTTAGGCGAATATGCAGTACCTCATTTTGTCCACAGCACGGCGCAGTGATGCGCTCCCGGTAATGGGCGGGGGGGGCAGACCTGTGTTTCAGGTTCAAAATAACTGTTTCTCGCTGAGAAACAGCCTAAAAGCGGATTTCTGTGAAAACACAGTTTTACCTTCTGATTTTTTGAGGCAAGCTATTGAAAACGTCAGAAAATTGAAGGAGGGAGTCTATATAGTTGATTTGAGTGACTCCTTTCATTATTGGACTCAGCAAACCACTTACCTGTGTTTCAGGTTCAAAATGATCGTTTCTGGCTGGGATACAGCTAAAAAGTGGATTTATGTGAAAACACAGTTTTACCTTCTGATTTTTTAAAGGCAAACTATTGAAAACGTCAGAAAATCGAAGGAAGGAGTCTATATATTTGATTTGAGTGACTCCTTTCATTATTGGACTCACCAAACCACTTACCTGTGTTTCAGGTTCAAAATGATCGTTTCTGGCTCAGATACAGCTAAAAAGCAGATTTCTGTGAAAACACTGTTTTTATCTTCTGATTTTTTAAGGTACCCGCAGGAAGGACCATGGCAGGTCGGTGCCTTGTGATCTGGGTAGCAGTCGAGGCGGGGTGCCTCGACGACCCAATCCCTGGACTAAAACCCTCACAGTGGGGACATGGAATGTCACCTCGCTGGGGGGGAAGGAGCCGGAGCTTGTGCGTGAGGTTGAGAGATACCGGCTAGAGATAGTCGGGCTCACCTCCACACATAGCTTGGGCTCTGGAACCCAGCTCCTTGAAAGGG